>NC_079195.1:4335733-4463233 GCF_029499605.1 Hyla sarda
TTTCACACTGCACCCTCTGAATTTACTACTATTCCACAATGCACCCTCTGACTATAATACTATTCCACACTACACCCTCTGAATATAATACTATCCCACACTACACCCTCTGACTATAATACTATTCCACACTGCACCCTCTGACTATGATACTATTCCACACTGCACCCTCTGACTATAATACTATTCCATACTGCACCCTCTGACTATAATACTATTCCACACAGCACCCTCTGACTATAATACTATCCCACACTGCACCCTCTGAATATAATACTATCCCACACTGCACCCTCTGACTATAATACTATCCACACTGCACCCTCTGACTATAATACTATTCCACACTGCACCCTCTGACTATATACTAATTCCACACTGCACCCTCTGAATATAATACAATCCCACACTACACCCTCTGAATATAATACTATCCCACAATGCACTCTCTGAATATATTACTATCACACACTGCACCCTCTGAATATAATACTATCACACACTGAACCCTCTGAATATAATACTATCCCACACTGCACTCTCTGAATATAATACTATCCCACACTGCACCCTCTGAATATAATACTATCACACACTGCACCCTCCTGAATATAATACTATCCCACACTGCACTCTCTGACTATAATACTATCACACACTGCACTCTCTGAATATAATACTATCACAACACTGCACCCTCTGAATATAATACTATCACACACTGCACTCTCTGAATATAATACTATCACACACTGCACTCTCTGAATATAATACTATCACACACTGCACTCTCTGAATATAATACTATCCCACACTGTGCCTCTGAATATAATACTATCCCACACTGTATCCTCTGAATATAATACTATCCCACACTGTGCCCTCTGAATATAATACTATCCCACACTGTATCCTCTGAATATAATACTATCCCACACTGTGCCCTCTGAATATAATACTATGCCACACTGTACCCTCCTGAATATAATACTATTCCACACTATACCCTCTGAATATAATACTATTTCCACCACTGCACCCTCTGAATATAATGCTGCCAAACCCTACACCTCTGATTATAATACTATACTACACTGTGCCCTCTGAATATAATACTATCCCACACTGTACCCTCTGAATATAATACTATCCCACACTGCATCCTCTGAATATAATATTATTCCACACTGTACCCACTGAATATAATATTATCCCACACTTGCACTCTCTGAATATAATACTATTCCACATTGCCACCCTCTGAATATAATACTATCCCACACTGCACTCTCATAATGTAATACTATCCCACACTGCACTCTCTGAATATAATACTATTCCACACTGCACTCTCATAATGTAATACTATCCCACACTGCACTCTCTGAATATAATACTATTCCACACTGTACCCTCTGAATATAATACTATCACACACTGTACCCACTGAATATAATACTATCACACACTGTACCCTCTGAATATAATACTATCACACAATGTACCCTCTGAATATAATACTATCCCACACTGCACCCTCTGAATATAATACCTATCCCACACTGTACCCTCTGAATATAATACTATCCCACACTGTACCCTCTGAATATAATACATATCCCACACTGTGCCCTCTGAATATAATACTACCCCACACTGCACTCTCGAATATAATCCTATCCCACACTGTGCCCTCTGAATATAATACTATCCCACACTGTATCCTCTGAATATAATACTATCCCACACTGTGCCCTCTGAATATAATACTATCCCACACTGTACCCTCTGAATATAATACTATCCCACACTGCCACCCTCTGAATATAATACTATTCCACATTGTATCCTCTGAATATAATACTATTCCACAATTCACCCTCTGAATATAATACTACCCACACTGCACTCTCTGAATATAATACTATCCCACACTGCACCCTCTGAATATAATTGCTGCCACACCCTACACCCTCTGAATATAATACTATCCCACACAGTGCCCTCTGAATATAATACTATCCCACACTAGTGCCTCTGAATATAATACTATCCCACACTGTGCCCTCTGAATATAATACTACCCCACACTGCACTCTCTGAATATAATACTATCCCACACTGCACTCTCTGAATATAATACTATCCCACACTGCACTCTCTGAATATAATACTATCCCACACTGCACTCTCTGAATATAATACTATCCCACACTGCACTCTCTGAATATAATACTATCACACACTGCACCCTCTAAATATAATACTATCACACACTGTACCCTCTTAATATAATACTATCCCACACTGCACTCTACTGAATATAATACTATCCCACACTGTGCCTCTGAATATAATACTATCCCACACTGTACCCTCTGAATATAATACTATCCCACACTGCACTCTCTGATTATAATACTATCCACATTGCGCTCTATGAATATAATACTATCCCACACTGCACTCTCTAAATATAATACTATCCCCACACTGTGCCCTCTGAATATAATACTATCCCACACTGTACCCTCTGAATATAATATTATCCCACACTGTACCCTCTGAATATATATACTATCCCAGACTGCACCCTTTGTATATAATACTATCCCACACTGCACTCTCATAATGTAATACTATCCCACACTTGCACTCTCATAATGTAATACTATCCCAAAATGCACTCTCATAATGTAATACTATCCCACACTGCTCTCTCTGAATATAATACTATCCCACACTGTGCCCTCTGAATATAATACTATCCCACACTGTACCCTCTGAATATAATACTATCCCACACTGTACCCTCTGAATATAATACTATCCCACACTGCAACCTCTGAATACTATACTATCCCACACTGCACTCTCATAATGTAATACTATCCCACACTGCACTCTCTGGAATATATATAATATCCCACACTGTGCCGTCTGAAAATAATACTATCCCACACGGTGCCCTCTGAATATAATACTATCCCACACTGCACTCTCTGAATATAATACTATTCCACACTACACACTCTGAATATAATACTATTCCACACTGCACCCTCTGAATATAATGCTGCCACACCCTACACCCTCTGAATATAATACTATCCCACACTGTGCCCTCTGAATATAATACTATCCCACACTGTACTCTCTGTATATAATACTATCCCACACTGCACCCTCTGAATATAATACATTCCACACTGCACCCTCTGAATATAATGCTGCCACACCCTACACCCTCTGAATATAATACTATCCCACTCTGTGCCCTCTGAATATAATACTATCCCACACTGTACTCTCTGTATATAATACTATCCCACACTGCACCCTCTGAATATAATACTATTCCACATTGTATCCTCTGAATATAATACTTTTCCACAATGCACCCTCTGAATATAATTGCTGCCACACCCTACACCCTCTGAATATAATACTATCCCACACTATACCCTCTGAATATAAGACTATTCCACACTTTATCCTCTGAATATAATACTATCCCACAATGCACTCTCTGAATATAATACTTCCACACACTGCACCCTCTGAATATAATACTATTCACACGTGTACCCCTCTGGATATAATACTATTGCACACTGCACTCTCTGAATATAATACTATCACACACTGCACTCCTCTTGAATATAACACTATTCCACACTGTATCCACTGATTATAATACTATCCCACAATGCACCCTCTGAATATAAAATACTATCCCACACTGCACTCTCTGAATTAATACTATCCCTCACTGCACCCTCTGAATATAATACTATCACACACTGCACTCTCTGAATATAATACTATCACACACTGCACTCTCTGAATATAATACGATCACACACACTGCACCTTCTGAATATATTACTATTCCACACTGTACCCTCTGAATATAATACTATCCCACACTGCGCTCTCTGAATATAATACAACCACAATACAACCACACACTGTGCCCTCTAAATATAATACTATCACACACTGCACCCTCTGAATTTATTACTATTCCACACTGCACCCTCTGAATATAATACTATCCCACACTGCACCCTCTGAATCTAATACTATCACACACTGCACCCTCTGAATATAATACTATCCAACACTGCACTCTCTGAATATAATACTATCACACACTGTACCCTCTGAATATAATGCTATAACACACTGCACTCTCTGAATATAATACTATCCCACACTGTACCCTCTGAATATAATACTATCACACACTGCACTCTCTGAATATAATACTATCACACTCTGCGCTCTCTGAATATAATACTATCACACACTGTACCCTCTGAATATAATACTATTCCACACTGCACCCTCTGAATATAATACTATCACACACTGCACCCTCTGATATAATACTATTCCACACTGTATCCTCTGAATATAATACTATCACACACTGCACCCTCTGAATATAATACTACCACACACTGCACTCTCTGAATATAATACTATCCCACACTGCACCCTCTGAATATAATACTATCACATACTGCGCTCTCTGAATATAATACTATTCCACACTGTACCCTCTGAATATAATACTATCCCACACTGCACTCTCATAAAGTAATACTATCCCACACTGCACCCTCTAAATATAATACTATCACACACTGCACTCTCTGAATATAATACTATCATACACTGCACTCTCTGAATATAATACTATCACACACTGCGCTCTCATAATATAATACTATCCCACATTGCACTCTTTGAATATAATACTATCACACACTGCACTCTCTGAATATAATACTATTCCACACTGCACCCTCTGAATATAATATTATTCCACACAGCACCCTCTGAATATAATATTATTCCACACTGTACCCTCTGAATATAATACTATCCCACACTGCGCTCTCTGAATATAATACTATTCCACACTGCACCCTCTGAATTTAATACTATTCCACACTGCACCCTCTGAATATAATACTATCCCACACTACACCCTCTGAATATAATACTATCCCACACTGTATCCTCTGAATATAATACTATCACACACTGCACCCTCTGAATATAATACTACCACACACTGCACTCTCTGAATATAATACTACCACACACTGCACCCTCTGAATATAATACTATCACACACTGCGCTCTCTGAATATAATACTATTCCACACTGTACCCTCTGAATATAATACTATCCCACACTGCACTCTCATAATGTAATGCTATCCCACACTGCACCCTCTAAATATAATACTATCACACACTGCACCCTCTAAATATAATACTATCACATACTGCACTCTCTGAATATAATACTATCATACACTGCACTCTCTGAATATAATACTATCACACACTGCGCTCTCTGAATATAATACTATTCCACACTGTACTCTGAATATAATACTATCATACACTGCACTCTCTGAATATAATACTATCACACACTGCGCTCTCATAATATAATACTATCCCACATTGCACTCTTTGAATATAATACTATTACACACTGCACTCTCTGAATATAATACTATCACACACTGCACCCTCTGAATATTATACTATTCCACACTGCACCCTCTGAATATAATATTATTCCACACTGTACCCTCTGAATATAATACCATCCCACACTGCGCTCTCTGAATATAATACTATTCCACACTGCACCCTCTGAATTTAATACTATTCCACACTGCACCCTCTGAATATAATACTATCCCACACTACACCCTCTGAATATAATACTATCCCACACTGCACTCTCTGAATATAATACTATCACATACTGCACCCTCTGATTATAATACTTTTCCACACTGCACCCTCTGAATTTACTACTATTCCACAATGCACCCTCTGACTATAATACTATTCCACACTACACCCTCTGAATATAATACTATCCCACACTACACCCTCTGACTATAATACTATTCCACACTGCACCCTCTGACTATGATACTATTCCACACTGCACCCTCTGACTATAATACTATTCCATACTGCACCCTCTGACTATAATACTATTCCACACAGCACCCTCTGACTATAATACTATCCCACACTACACCCTCTGAATATAATACTATCCCACAATGCACTCTCTGAATATATTACTATCACACACTGCACCCTCTGAATATAATACTATCACACACTGAACCCTCTGAATATAATACTATCCCACACTGCACTCTCTGAATATAATACTATCCCACACTGCACCCTCTGAATATAATACTATCACACACTGCACCCTCTGAATATAATACTATCCCACACTGCACTCTCTGACTATAATACTATCACACACTGCACTCTCTGAATATAATACTATCACACACTGCACCCTCTGAATATAATACTATCACACACTGCACTCTCTGAATATAATACTATCACACACTGCACTCTCTGAATATAATACTATCACACACTGCACTCTCTGAATATAATACTATCCCACACTGTGCCCTCTGAATATAATACTATCCCACACTGTATCCTCTGAATATAATACTATCCCACACTGTGCCCTCTGAATATAATACTATCCCACACTGTATCCTCTGAATATAATACTATCCCACACTGTGCCCTCTGAATATAATACTATGCCACACTGTACCCTCTGAATATAATACTATTCCACACTATACCCTCTGAATATAATACTATTCCACACTGCACCCTCTGAATATAATGCTGCCAAACCCTACACCCTCTGATTATAATACTATACTACACTGTGCCCTCTGAATATAATACTATCCCACACTGTACCCTCTGAATATAATACTATCCCACACTGCATCCTCTGAATATAATATTATTCCACACTGTACCCACTGAATATAATATTATCCCACACTGCACTCTCTGAATATAATACTATTCCACATTGCACCCTCTGAATATAATACTATCCCACACTGCACTCTCATAATGTAATACTATCCCACACTGCACTCTCTGAATATAATACTATTCCACACTGCACTCTCATAATGTAATACTATCCCACACTGCACTCTCTGAATATAATACTATTCCACACTGTACCCTCTGAATATAATACTATCACACACTGTACCCACTGAATATAATACTATCACACACTGTACCCTCTGAATATAATACTATCACACAATGTACCCTCTGAATATAATACTATCCCACACTGCACCCTCTGAATATAATACTATCCCACACTGTACCCTCTGAATATAATACTATCCCACACTGTACCCTCTGAATATAATACTATCCCACACTGTGCCCTCTGAATATAATACTACCCCACACTGCACTCTCTGAATATAATCCTATCCCACACTGTGCCCTCTGAATATAATACTATCCCACACTGTATCCTCTGAATATAATACTATCCCACACTGTGCCCTCTGAATATAATACTATCCCACACTGTACCCTCTGAATATAATACTATCCCACACTGCACCCTCTGAATATAATACTATTCCACATTGTATCCTCTGAATATAATACTATTCCACAATTCACCCTCTGAATATAATACTACCCCACACTGCACTCTCTGAATATAATACTATCCCACACTGCACCCTCTGAATATAATGCTGCCACACCCTACACCCTCTGAATATAATACTATCCCACACAGTGCCCTCTGAATATAATACTATCCCACACTGTGCCCTCTGAATATAATACTATCCCACACTGTGCCCTCTGAATATAATACTACCCCACACTGCACTCTCTGAATATAATACTATCCCACACTGCACTCTCTGAATATAATACTATCCCACACTGCACTCTCTGAATATAATACTATCCCACACTGCACTCTCTGAATATAATACTATCCCACACTGCACTCTCTGAATATAATACTATCACACACTGCACCCTCTAAATATAATACTATCACACACTGTACCCTCTTAATATAATACTATCCCACACTGCACTCTCTGAATATAATACTATCCCACACTGTGCCCTCTGAATATAATACTATCCCACACTGTACCCTCTGAATATAATACTATCCCACACTGCACTCTCTGATTATAATACTATCCCACATTGCGCTCTATGAATATAATACTATCCCACACTGCACTCTCTAAATATAATACTATCCCACACTGTGCCCTCTGAATATAATACTATCCCACACTGTACCCTCTGAATATAATATTATCCCACACTGTACCCTCTGAATATAATACTATCCCAGACTGCACCCTTTGTATATAATACTATCCCACACTGCACTCTCATAATGTAATACTATCCCACACTGCACTCTCATAATGTAATACTATCCCACAATGCACTCTCATAATGTAATACTATCCCACACTGCTCTCTCTGAATATAATACTATCCCACACTGTGCCCTCTGAATATAATACTATCCCACACTGTACCCTCTGAATATAATACTATCCCACACTGTACCCTCTGAATATAATACTATCCCACACTGCAACCTCTGAATACTATACTATCCCACACTGCACTCTCATAATGTAATACTATCCCACACTGCACTCTCTGAATATAATAATATCCCACACTGTGCCGTCTGAAAATAATACTATCCCACACGGTGCCCTCTGAATATAATACTATCCCACACTGCACTCTCTGAATATAATACTATTCCACACTACACACTCTGAATATAATACTATTCCACACTGCACCCTCTGAATATAATGCTGCCACACCCTACACCCTCTGAATATAATACTATCCCACACTGTGCCCTCTGAATATAATACTATCCCACACTGTACTCTCTGTATATAATACTATCCCACACTGCACCCTCTGAATATAATACTATTCCACACTGCACCCTCTGAATATAATGCTGCCACACCCTACACCCTCTGAATATAATACTATCCCACTCTGTGCCCTCTGAATATAATACTATCCCACACTGTACTCTCTGTATATAATACTATCCCACACTGCACCCTCTGAATATAATACTATTCCACATTGTATCCTCTGAATATAATACTTTTCCACAATGCACCCTCTGAATATAATGCTGCCACACCCTACACCCTCTGAATATAATACTATCCCACACTATACCCTCTGAATATAATACTATTCCACACTTTATCCTCTGAATATAATACTATCCCACAATGCACTCTCTGAATATAATACTTCCACACACTGCACCCTCTGAATATAATACTATTCCACACTGTACCCTCTGGATATAATACTATTGCACACTGCACTCTCTGAATATAATACTATCACACACTGCACTCTCTGAATATAACACTATTCCACACTGTATCCACTGAATATAATACTATCCCACAATGCACCCTCTGAATATAAAATACTATCCCACACTGCACTCTCTGAATATAATACTATCCCTCACTGCACCCTCTGAATATAATACTATCACACACTGCACTCTCTGAATATAATACTATCACACACTGCACTCTCTGAATATAATACGATCACACACTGCACCTTCTGAATATATTACTATTCCACACTGTACCCTCTGAATATAATACTATCCCACACTGCGCTCTCTGAATATAATACAACCACACACTGTGCCCTCTAAATATAATACTATCACACACTGCACCCTCTGAATTTATTACTATTCCACACTGCACCCTCTGAATATAATACTATCCCACACTGCACCCTCTGAATCTAATACTATCACACACTGCACCCTCTGAATATAATACTATCCAACACTGCACTCTCTGAATATAATACTATCACACACTGTACCCTCTGAATATAATGCTATAACACACTGCACTCTCTGAATATAATACTATCCCACACTGTACCCTCTGAATATAATACTATCACACACTGCACTCTCTGAATATAATACTATCACACTCTGCGCTCTCTGAATATAATACTATCACACACTGTACCCTCTGAATATAATACTATTCCACACTGCACCCTCTGAATATAATACTATCACACACTGCACCCTCTGAATATAATACTATTCCACACTGTATCCTCTGAATATAATACTATCACACACTGCACCCTCTGAATATAATACTACCACACACTGCACTCTCTGAATATAATACTATCCCACACTGCACCCTCTGAATATAATACTATCACATACTGCGCTCTCTGAATATAATACTATTCCACACTGTACCCTCTGAATATAATACTATCCCACACTGCACTCTCATAAAGTAATACTATCCCACACTGCACCCTCTAAATATAATACTTTCACACAATGCACTCTCTGAATATAATACTATCATACACTGCACTCTCTGAATATAATACTATCACACACTGCGCTCTCATAATATAATACTATCCCACATTGCACTCTTTGAATATAATACTATCACACACTGCACTCTCTGAATATAATACTATTCCACACTGCACCCTCTGAATATAATATTATTCCACACAGCACCCTCTGAATATAATATTATTCCACACTGTACCCTCTGAATATAATACTATCCCACACTGCGCTCTCTGAATATAATACTATTCCACACTGCACCCTCTGAATTTAATACTATTCCACACTGCACCCTCTGAATATAATACTATCCCACACTACACCCTCTGAATATAATACTATCCCACACTGTATCCTCTGAATATAATACTATCACACACTGCACCCTCTGAATATAATACTACCACACACTGCACTCTCTGAATATAATACTACCACACACTGCACCCTCTGAATATAATACTATCACACACTGCGCTCTCTGAATATAATACTATTCCACACTGTACCCTCTGAATATAATACTATCCCACACTGCACTCTCATAATGTAATGCTATCCCACACTGCACCCTCTAAATATAATACTATCACACACTGCACCCTCTAAATATAATACTATCACACACTGCACTCTCTGAATATAATACTATCATACACTGCACTCTCTGAATATAATACTATCACACACTGCGCTCTCTGAATATAATACTATTCCACACTGTACTCTGAATATAATACTATCATACACTGCACTCTCTGAATATAATACTATCACACACTGCGCTCTCATAATATAATACTATCCCACAATTCACTCTTTGAATATAATACTATTACACACTGCACTCTCTGAATATAATACTATCACACACTGCACCCTCTGAATATTATACTATTCCACACTGCACCCTCTGAATATAATATTATTCCACACTGTACCCTCTGAATATAATACCATCCCACACTGCGCTCTCTGAATATAATACTATTCCACACTGCACCCTCTGAATTTAATACTATTCCACACTGCACCCTCTGAATATAATACTATCCCACACTACACCCTCTGAATATAATACTATCCCACACTGCACTCTCTGAATATAATACTATCACATACTGCACCCTCTGATTATAATACTTTTCCACACTGCACCCTCTGAATTTACTACTATTCCACAATGCACCCTCTGACTATAATACTATTCCACACTACACCCTCTGAATATAATACTATCCCACACTACACCCTCTGACTATAATACTATTCCACACTGCACCCTCTGACTATGATACTATTCCACACTGCACCCTCTGACTATAATACTATTCCATACTGCACCCTCTGACTATAATACTATTCCACACTGCACCCTCTGACTATAATACTATCCCACACTGCACCCTCTGAATATAATACTATCCCACACTGCACCCTCTGACTATAATACTATCCCACACTGCACCCTCTGACTATAATACTATTCCACACTGCACCCTCTGACTATAATACTATTCCACACTGCACCCTCTGAATATAATACAATCCCACACTACACCCTCTGAATATAATACTATCCCACAATGCACTCTCTGAATATAATACTATCACACACTGCACCCTCTGAATATAATACTATCACACACTGAACCCTCTGAATATAATACTATCCCACACTGCACTCTCTGAATATAATACTATCCCACACTGCACCCTCTGAATATAATACTATCACACACTGCACCCTCTGAATATAATACTATCCCACACTGCACTCTCTGACTATAATACTATCACACACTGCACTCTCTGAATATAATACTATCACACACTGCACCCTCTGAATATAATACTATCACACACTGCACTCTCTGAATATAATACTATCACACACTGCACTCTCTGAATATAATACTATCACACACTGCACTCTCTGAATATAATACTATCACACACTGAACCCTCTGAATATAATACTATCCCACACTGCACTCTCTAAATATAATACTATCCCACACTGTACCCTCTGAATATAATACTATCACACACAGCACTCTCTGAATATAATACTATCACACACTGCACTCTCTGAATATAATACTATCACACACTGAACCCTCTGAATATAATACTGCCAGACAGGGACGTGCACAGACATTTTGAAGTACAGGGGCTCAAGTAAAAAAAGAGAGCATTTTTCATAATTTAAAAAACATCTGCCAGACTTAATGGGTAGATGTGCTGCGGCCCAGAGACACAGTGGACTCCCGCCAGGCCTCCTCTACATTCCTATCCCCATAAAAATTGGTGTTTTTGTAAAATCGAGTCAAGAACAGTTTCTCTGAGGTCTGTCATGTGTACATACACTTTGTTTGTGCTGTCAGTCTTATTTACAGAAAACATGTGACAGCTGCCCTATAATATACTGTATTATAGAGGAGATTCATCAAAACCTGTGCAGAGAAAGAGCAGAGAATCACCCAGCACCAATCACCCATCACCAATCACCCAGCACCCATCACCCATCACCAATCACCCAGCACCCATCACCAATCACCCAGCACCCATCACCCATCCCCAATAACCCATCTCCAATCACCCAGCACCAATCACCCATCCCCCAGCACCCATCACCCATCCCCAATAACCCAGCACCCACCTTATGCAGGAATCTCCCCACAGCTCTGGTTCTTACACTGAAGAGATGGCACCACACTAATATATACTTACATGCTGCAATAAACAAGAGTTGGAAAAAAAAAGAATGATAAATATAGAAAGATGGCCGGACATAGCACAGCATACAGGATGGAGGCAGGGAAGCTCCGCCTCCATTGCACACAAGACTGACTTAGCATACTAGCAATGTGGGGCAATACATAGAAAGCGGGAAGACCAATTTTTGTATACATGCACTGTAACCTAGTGTATTGGGTTTAGTGCGAGTAAACAGCCTGTCAGTTTCCCTTTAATTATATACCGTACCCCCCTTAATTCCCTATATACTGTGCCACCATTAATCTATTAATTCCCTATATACTGTGCCACCATTCATCTATTAATTCCCTATATACTGTGCCACCATTCATCTATTAATTCCCTATATACTGTGCCACCATTCATCTATTAATTCCCTATAAACTGTGCCACCATTCATCTATTAATTCCCTATATACTGTGCCACCATTCATCTATTAATTCCCTATATACTGTGCCACCATTCATCTATTAATTCCCTATATACTGTGCCACCATTCATCTATTAATTCCCTATATACTGTGCCACCATTCATCGATTAATTCCCTATATACTGTGCCACCATTAATGAACTATATACTGTGCCACCATTAATGAACTATATACTGTACCACCATTAATGAACTATATACTGTGCCACCATTCATCTATTAATTCCCTATATACTGTGCCACCATTAATGAACTATATACTGTGCCACCATTCATCTATTAAGTCCCTATATACTGTGCCACCATTAATGAATTATATACTGTGCCACCATTAATGAATTATATACTGTGCCACCATTAATTCCCTATATACTGTGCCACCATTCATCTATTAATTCCCTATATGTTGTGCCACCGTTAATGAACTATATACTATGCCACCATTAATGAACTATATACTGTGCCACCATTAATGAACTATATACTGTGCCACCATTCATCTATTAATTCCCTATATACTGTGCCACCATTCATCTATTAATTCCCTATATACTGTGCCACCATTAATGAATTATATACTGTGACACTAGTATTTAACTATACTGTGCCACCACTAAGGCTGCGTTCACACGTGCGTATTTTCTGCTGCAGATCTGCTGCAGATTTGCTTTAGCAGATTTCTCTTCCCATTGTCAATGAGAAGCAAAATCTGCAGCAAAAATAGGCCCATGTGAACGCACCCTAAGGATCTATACACAGTGCCAGCATACATAAAAATATAATGTTCCAATATAATGAAATATATACTGTGCTTCCATAAATTCCCTATATACTGTGCTTACATTCCTCCAATAATTCCCTAATAATGTGCTTCATACAATACATACAAACACATAACATAAAGACACATACAGTACATAGGAAATATACACACATACAGTACATAGGTAATATACACACATACAGTACATAGGTAATATACATACATAGATTCACTTGCTCATATATATATGTATATATATATATATATATATATAGATATATATACACACATACATACATACATATATACACATATACATACACATACATACATACATACACACACATACATATACACACACATATACACATACACACATACATACACACACATACACATACATACACACATACAAAGATTCACTTGCTCACATATATAGGCATATACATAGAGACACACACACACATACATACATATATACACACATACATACACACATATATACATACATATACATATATATATATATATATATATATATATATATATATACATACATACATATACACATGCATACACATATGTATACACACACACACACACACACACACACTGACATACAATCACTCAAATATATTTACAGTTACTTACAGTAAGGCCCCAGCCATCCCTCTCTGCACATACATAGAGATAGACACACACACACACACACACACATATATACATACACACACACACACACACACACACACACACACATATATACATACACACACACACACACACTGACATACAATCACTCACATATATTTACAGTTACTTACAGTAAGGGTTGCATAGACTGAAGTTTGTGTCCGGACATGCTGTGGGCGGGGCTTCTCTCTGCCTCCGCTGCTCCTGACTCCTCCGTGTGGAGAGAAGTTTAGAAATGGCAGCTAATGACAGGGTAAGTGGCGCCCCCTTGCTGCAGGGAGGGCACAGCACCCTCCATTAAACCACATAAAACTCCCCAGCAATGGATCCTTTTTACTGCACCTGTCACCTTGAGTCTGCACCTCCTTTTGTGAGGGCACCAGAGGGGCAGGTGAGGAAAAGGGCAGGGGCTCCAGCCCCCTTTTACCCCTATGTGTGCATGTCCCTGCTGCCAGACACTGCACCCTCTGAATATAATGCTATCACACACTGCACCCTCTGAATATAATACTATCACACACTGCACTCTCTGAATATAATACTATTCCACACTGCACCCTCTGAATATAATACTATCACACACTGCACCCTCTGAATAAAAAACTATCACACACTGTACCCTCTGAATATAATACCACACACTGTACCCTCTGAATATAATACTATTCCACACTGCACCCTCTGAATATAATACTATCACACACTGTACCCTCTGAATATAATACTATTCCACACTGCACCCTCTGAATATAATACTATCACACACTGCACCCTCTGAATATAATACTATTCCACACTGCACCCTCTGAATATAATACTATCACACACTGCACCCTCTGAATATAATACTATCACACACTGCACCCTCTGAATAAAATACTATCACACACTGTACCCTCTGAATATAATACTACCACACACTGCACCCTCTGAATAAAATACTATCACACACTGTACCCTCTGAATATAATACTACCACACACTGTACCCTCTGAATATAATACTATTCCACACTGCACCCTCTGAATATAATGCTGCCACACCCTACACCCTCTGAATATAATACTATACTACACTGTGCCCTCTGAATATAATACTATCCCACACTGTACCCTCTGAATATAATACTATCCCACACTGCATCCTCTGAATATAATATTATTCCACAATGTACCCACTGAATATAATACTATCACACACTGCACTCTCTGAATATAATACTATTCCACACTGCACCCTCTGAATATAATACTATCACACACTGCACCCTCTGAATAAAAAACTATCACACACTGTACCCTCTGAATATAATACTACCACACACTGTACCCTCTGAATATAATACTATTCCACACTGCACCCTCTGAATATAATACTATCACACACTGCACCCTCTGAATATAATACTATCACACACTGCACTCTCTGAATATAATACTATCACACACTGTACCCTCTGAATATAATACTATTCCACACTGCACCCTCTGAATATAATACTATTCCACACTGCACCCTCTGAATATAATACTATTCCACACTGCACCCTCTGAATATAATACTATCACACACTGCACCCTCTGAATAAAATACTATCACACACTGTACCCTCTGAATATAATACTACCACACACTGCACCCTCTGAATAAAATACTATCACACACTGCACTCTCTGAATATAATACTATCACACACTGCACCCTCTGAATATAATACTATCACACACTGCACCCTCTGAATATAATACTATTCCACACTACACCCTCTGAATATAATACTATTCCACACTGCACTCTCTGAATATAATACTATCACACACTGCACCCTCTGAATATAATACTATTCCACACTGCACCCTCTGAATATAATACTATTCCACACTACACCCTCTGAATATAATACTATTCCACACTGCACTCTCTGAATATAATACTATCACACTCTGTGCTCTCTGAATATAATAATATCACACACTGCACTCTCTGAATATAATACTATCACACACTGCGCTCTCTGAATATAATACTATCACACTCTGTGCTCTCTGAATATAATAATATTCCACACTGCACCCTCTGAATATAATACTATTCCACACTGCGCTCTCTGAATATAATACTACCACACACTGTATCCTCTCAATATAATACTATCACACACTGCACCCTCTGAATATAATACTGCCACATAGTGCTTCCTCTGAATATAATACTGCCACATAGTGCTCCCTCTGAATATAATACTGCCACACACTGTACCCTCTGAATATAATACGACCACACACTGTACCCTCTGAATATAATACTACAGCACACTGTGCCCTCTAAATATAATACTATCACACACTGCGCCCTCTGAATATAATACTATTCCACACTACACCCTCTGAATATAATACTATTCCACACTACACCCTCTGAATATAATACTGTTCCACACTGCACCCTCTTAATATAATACTATCACACACTGCACTCTCTGAATATAATACGACCACACACTGTATCCTCTGAATATAATACTATTCCACACTGCACCTTCTGAATATAATACTACCACACACTGTATCCTCTGAATATAATACTATCACACACTGCACCCTCTGAATATAATACGACCACACACTGCGCTCTCTGAATATAATACTGCCACATAGTGCTCCCTCTGAATATAATACTATCACACACTGCACCCTCTGAATATAATACTACAGCACACTGTGCCCTCTAAATATAATACTATCACACACTGCGCCCTCTGAATATAATACTATTCCACACTACACCCTCTGAATATAATACTATTCCACACTGCACTCTCTGAATATAATACTATCACACTCTGCGCTCTCTGAATATAATACTATCACACACTGCACCCTCTGAATATAATACTATTCCACACTACACCCTCTGAATATAATACTATTCCACACTGCACCCTCTGACTATAATACTATTCCACACTGCACCCTCTGAATATAATACTATCACACACTGCACCCTCTGAATATAATACTATTCCACACTGCACCTTCTGAATATAATACTACCACACACTGTATCCTCTGAATATAATACTATCACACACTGCACCCTCTGAATATAATACTATCACACGCTGCACCCTCTGAATATAATACTGCCACATAGTGCTTCCTCTGAATATAATACTGCCACATAGTGCTTCCTCTGAATATAATACTGCCACACACTGTACCCTCTGAATATAATACGACCACACACTGTACCCTCTGAATATAATACGACCACACACTGCGCTCTCTGAATATAATACTGCCACTAAATACTCCCTCTGAATATAATACTACCACACACTGCACTCTCTGAATATAATACTATGAATATAATACTACAGCACACTGTGCCCTCTAAATATAATACTATCACACACTGCGCCCTCTGAATATAATACTATTCCACACTACACCCTCTGAATATAATACTATTCCACACTACACCCTCTGAATATAATACTATTCCACACTGCACCCTCTGAATATAATACTATCACACACTGCACCCTCTGTATATAATACTATCACACACTGCACTCTCTGAATACAATACTATTCCACACTGCACCCTCTGAATATAATACTATCACACACTGCACCCTCTGAATAAAATACTACCACACACTGTACCCTCTGATTATAATACTACCACACACTGTACCCTCTGAATATAATACTATTCCACACTGCACCCTCTGAATATAATACTATCACACACTGCACCCTCTGAATATAATACTATCACACACTGCACTCTCTGAATATAATACTATCACACACTGTACCCTCTGAATATAATACTATTCCACACTGCACCCTCTGAATATAATACTATCACACACTGCACCCTCTGAATATAATACTATTCCACACTGCACCCTCTGAATGTAATACTATCACACACTGCACCCTCTGAATATAATACTATCACACACTGCACCCTCTGAATAAAATACTACCACACACTGCACCCTCTGAATATAATACTACCACACACTGCACCCTCTGAATAAAATACTATCACACACTGTACCCTCTGAATATAATACTACCACATACTGTACCCTCTGAATATAATACTATTCCACACTGCACCCTCTGAATATAATACTATCACACACTGCACCCTCTGAATATAATACTATCACACACTGCACTCTCTGAATATAATACTATCACACACTGTACCCTCTGAATATAATACTATTCCACACTGCACCCTCTGAATAAAATACTATCACACACTGCACCCTCTGAATATAATACTATCACACAATGCACTCTCTGAATATAATACTATCACACACTGCACTCTCTGAATATAATACTATCCCACACTGCACCCTCTGAATATAATACTATCACACACTGCGCTCTCTGAATATAATACTATTCCACACTGCACCCTCTGAATATAATGCTGTTCCACACTGCACTCTCTGAATATAATACTATCACACACTGCACCCTCTGAATATAATACTATCACACAATGCACTCTCTGAATATAATACTATCACACACTGCACTCTCTGAATATAATACTATCACACACTGCACTCTCTGAATATAATACTATCACACACTGCACTCTCTGAATATAATACTATCACACACTGCGCTCTCTGAATATAATACTATTCCACACTGCACCCTCTGAATATAATGCTGTTCCACACTGCACTCTCTGAATATAATACTATCACACGCTGCACCCTCTGAATATAATACTATTCCACACTAAACCCTCTGAATATAATATTATTCCACACCGCACCCTCTGACTATAATACTATTCCACACTGCACACTCTGAATATAATACTATCACACACTGCACCCTCTGAATATAATACTTTTCCACACTGCGCTCTCTGAATATAATACTATCACACACTGTACCCTCTTAATATAATACTATCACACACTGAACCCTCTGAATATAATACTGCCAGACACTGTACCCTCTGAATATACTATCAAACTCTGCACCCTCTGAATATAATACTATCACACACTGAACCCTCTGAATATAATACTGCCAGACACTGTACCCTCTGAATATAATACTATCACACTCTGCACTCTCTGAATATAATACTATCACACACTGCACCCTCTGAATATAATACTATCCCACACTGCACCCTCTGAATATAATACAATCACACACTGCCCCCTCTGAATATAATACTATTCCACACTGCACCCTCTGAATATAATACTATTCCACACTGCACCCTCTGAATATAATACTATCACACGCTGCACCCTCTGAATATAATACTATTCCACACTACACCCTCTGAATATAATACTTTTCCACACTGCACCCTCTGAATATAATACTGTTCCACACTGCACTCTCTGAATATAATACTATCACATACTGTACCCTCTTAAAATAATACTATCACACACTGAACCCTCTGAATATAATACTATTACACACTGTACCCTCTGAATATAATACTATCACTCACTGCACTCTCTGAACATAATACTATCACACTCTGCGCTCTCTGAATAGAATACTATCACACTCTGCGCTCTCTGAATATAATACTATCCCACACTGCACCCTCTGAATATAATACTATCACACACTGCACTCTCTGAATATAATACTATCACACACTGCACCCTCTGAATATAATACTATCACACACTGCACCCTCTGAATATAATACTATCCCACACTGCACCCTCTGAATATAATACTATCACACACTGCACTCTCTGAATATAATACTATCACACACTGCGCCCTCTGAATATAATACTATTCCACACTACACCCTCTGAATATAATACTATTCCACACTACACCCTCTGAATATAATACTATTCCACACTGCATACTCTGAATATAATACTATCACACACTGCACCCTCTGAATATATTACTATCACACACTGCACCCTCTGAATATAATACTTTCACACACTGAACCCTCTGAATATAATACTGCCAGACACTGTACCCTCTGAATATAATACTATCACACTCTGCACTCTCTGAATATAATACTATCACACACTGCACCCTCTGAATATAATACTATCACACACTGCACCCTCTCAATATAATACTATTCCACACTGCACCCTCTGAATATAATCCTATCACACTCTGCACTCTCTGAATATAATGCTATCACACACTGCACCCTCTGAATATAATACTATCACGCACTGCACCCTCTGAATATAATACTATCACACACTGCACCCTCTGAATATAATACTATTCCACACTGCACCCTCTGAATATAATACTATTCCACACTGCACCCTCTGAATATAATACTATCACACGCTGCACCCTCTGAATATAATACTATTCCACACTACACCCTCTGAATATAATACTTTTCCACACTGCACCCTCTGAATATAATACTGTTCCACACTGCACTCTCTGAATATAATACTATCACATACTGTACCCTCTTAATATAATACTATCACACACTGAACCCTCTGAATATAATACTATCACACACTGTACCCTCTGAATATAATACTATCACACACTGCACCCTCTGAATATAATACTATCCCACACTGCACCCTCTGAATATAATACTATCACACACTGCACTCTCTGAATATAATACTATCACACACTGCACCCTCTGAATATAATACTATCACACACTGCACCCTCTGAATATAATACTATCCCACACTGCACCCTCTGAATATAATACTATCACACACTGCACTCTCTGAATATAATACTATCACACACTGCACCCTCTGAATATAATACTATTCCACACTACACCCTCTGAATATAATACTATTCCACACTGCACTCTCTGAATATAATACTATCACACACTGCGCCCTCTGAATATAATACTATTCCACACTACACCCTCTGAATATAATACTATTCCACACTACACCCTCTGAATATAATACTATTCCACACTGCACTCTCTGAATATAATACTATCACACTCTGTGCTCTCTGAATATAATAATATCACACACTGCACCCTCTGAATATAATACTATTCCACACTGCAGTCTCTGAATATAATACTATCACACTCTGTGCTCTCTGAATATAATAATATTCCACACTGCACCCTCTGAATATAATACTATTCCACACTGCGCTCTCTGAATATAATACTATCACACACTGCACCCTCTGAATATAATACTACCACACACTGTATCCTCTCAATATAATACTATCACACACTGCACCCTCTGAATATATTACTGCCACATAGTGCTTCCTCTGAATATAATACTGCCACATAGTGCTCCCTCTGAATATAATACTGCCACACACTGTACCCTCTGAATATAATACGACCACACACTGTACCCTCTGAATATAATACTACAGCACACTGTGCCCTCTAAATATAATACTATCACACACTGCGCCCTCTGAATATAATACTATTCCACACTACACCCTCTGAATATAATACTATTCCACACTACACCCTCTGAATATAATACTGTTCCACACTGCACCCTCTTAATATAATACTATCACACACTGCACTCTCTGAATATAATACGACCACACACTGTATCCTCTGAATATAATACTATTCCACACTGCACCTTCTGAATATAATACTACCACACACTGTATCCTCTGAATATAATACTACCACACACTGCGCTCTCTGAATATAATACTGCCAAATAGTGCTCCCTCTGAATATAATACTATCACACACTGCACCCTCTGAATATAATACTACAGCACACTGTGCCCTCTAAATATAATACTATCACACACTGCGCCCTCTGAATATAATACTATTCCACACTACACCCTCTGAATAAAATACTATTCCACACTGCACTCTCTGAATATAATACTATCACACTCTGCGCTCTCTGAATATAATACTATCACACACTGCACCCTCTGAATATAATACTATTCCACACTACACCCTCTGAATATAATACTATTCCACACTGCACCCTCTGACTATAATACTATTCCACACTGCACCCTCTGAATATAATACTATCACACACTGCACCCTCTGAATATAATACTATTCCACACTGCACTCTCTGAATATAATACTATCACACACTGCACCCTCTGAATATAATACTATTCCACACTGCACCTTCTGAATATAATACTACCACACACTGTATCCTCTGAATATAATACTATCACACACTGCACCCTCTGAATATAATACTATCACACACTGCACCCTCTGAATATAATACTGCCACATAGTGCTTCCTCTGAATATAATACTGCCACATAGTGCTCCCTCTGAATATAATACTGCCACACACTGTACCCTCTGAATATAATACGACCACACACTGTACCCTCTGAATATAATACGACCACACACTGCGCTCTCTGAATATAATACTGCCACATAGTACTCCCTCTGAATATAATACTACCACACACTGCACTCTCTGAATATAATACTATGAATATAATACTACAGCACACTGTGCCCTCTAAATATAATACTATCACACACTGCGCCCTCTGAATATAATACTATTCCACACTACACCCTCTGAATATAATACTATTCCACACTACACCCTCTGAATATAATACTATTCCACACTGCACTCTCTGAATATAATACTATCACACACTGCACCCTCTGAATATAATACTATTCCACACTGCACCCTCTGAATATAATACTATCCTACACTGCACTCTCTGAATATAATACTATTCCACACTGCACCCTCTGTATATAATACCATTCCACACTGCACCCTCTGAATATAATACTATTCCACACTGCACCCTCTGACTATAATACTATTCCACACTGCACCCTCTGAATATAATACTATCACACACTGCACCCTCTGAATATAATACTATTCCACACTGCACTCTCTGAATATAATACTATCACACACTGCACCCTCTGAATATAATACTATTCCACACTGCACCTTCTGAATATAATACTACCACACACTGTATCCTCTGAATATAATACTATCACACACTGCACCCTCTGAATATAATACTATCACACACTGCACCCTCTGAATATAATACTGCCACATAGTGCTTCCTCTGAATATAATACTGCCACATAGTGCTCCCTCTGAATATAATACTGCCACACACTGTACCCTCTGAATATAATACGACCACACACTGTACCCTCTGAATATAATACGACCACACACTGCGCTCTCTGAATATAATACTGCCACATAGTACTCCCTCTGAATATAATACTACCACACACTGCACTCTCTGAATATAATACTATGAATATAATACTACAGCACACTGTGCCCTCTAAATATAATACTATCACACACTGCGCCCTCTGAATATAATACTATTCCACACTACACCCTCTGAATATAATACTATTCCACACTACACCCTCTGAATATAATACTATTCCACACTGCACTCTCTGAATATAATACTATCACACACTGCACCCTCTGAATATAATACTATTCCACACTGCACCCTCTGAATATAATACTATCCTACACTGCACTCTCTGAATATAATACTATTCCACACTGCACCCTCTGTATATAATACCATTCCACACTGCACCCTCTGAATATAATATTATCACACACTGCACCCTCTGAATATAATACTATCACACACTGCACCCTCTGTATATAATACCATTCCACACTGCACCCTCTGAATATAATATTATCACACACTGCACCCTCTGAATATAATACTATCACACACTGCACCCTCTGAATATAATACTAACACACACTGCACCCTCTGAATATAATACTATTCCACACTGCACCTTCTGAATAGAATACTACCACACACGTTATCCTCTGAATATAATACAATCACACACTGCACCCTCTGAATATAATACTATCACACACTGCACCCTCTGAATATAATACTGCCACATAGTGCTTCCTCTGAATATAATACTGCCACATAGTGCTCCCTCTGAATATAATACTGCCACACACTGTACCCTCTGAATATAATACGACCACACACTGCGCTCTCTGAATATAATACTGCCACATAGTGCTCCCTCTGAATATAATACGACCACACACTGCACTCTCTGAATATAATACTGCCACATAGTGCTCCCTCTGAATATAATACGACCACACACTGCGCTCTCTGAATATAATACTGCCACATAGTGCTCCCTCTGAATATAATACTGCCACATAGTGCTCCCTCTGAATACAATACAGTAACATACTGTAGCCCATAGAAACCATATCGCCCCATAAATTCTTTATATATACACCATACCTCTGAAATGTAATAGTAAAACACACTGTGCCCCATGAATAAATAACACACTGGGGAGATTTAACAAAAACTGTACAAAGGAAAAAATTAACCAGTTGCCCATCGAAACCAATCAGATGGCTTCTTTCATTTTTCAGAGGCCTTGTTAAAAATGAAAGAAGAGATCTGATTGGTTGCTATGGGCAACTGGGAAACTTTCGCTCTGCACAGGTTTTGGTAAATCTTTCCTCATAATTATATATACTGTACCTCACCACCTTAGGGTTTATACCCACACTCACCCACCATTTTATATACTGTGTCTCAGGTCAGCAATCCCCCATTACTGTGCCTATTGCTTCGTGTCAGCATTTCAAACATCCCCCACATTACTGTTCCTCATGGCAGCATTATAACGTCCCCCCCTGAGCCCCCACATTACTGTTCCTCATGCCTCCTTAGTGTTGCTTTAAAAAGGAAAAGATGTTCTGCAGCGGCACTGCCCTTGTGAGATCAAGTTTCAAATAAAGTCCAATATGATACAAAAGTATTCTCATTTATTGTGCATACATCTAAAAACAGACAAGCAAGACGCGTTTCGGGGTTATGTTACCCCTTTTTCAATTGCAGATTAAAAAGCTGTCTGACGAGACAGCTTTTTAATCTGCAATTGAAAAAGGGGTAACATAACCCCAAAACGCAGTGATGGTAGTGGATGAGATCTCAAGGACTGGGGAATAATGGTTGCAAGTACACATAAGGGGATCTGCCTCTAACCACCACTGAACTTTCAAACTGAGAGAGTTGTCAACTAATCACATGTACCGTGTGTTTTATTTCACATCTTTTTATGTATTCATCTGTACCTTTTATTATAACAGGTGGGAAGGAGTACAAGGGCCGTGCACCCTCACCCTGGACATTTAGTACATCAATTTTATCCACACATCTATTGCAGTAGTTAGTTCAGCAACACCTGATACATTTTACAACATAGTAGACATTCACACAACAGTCACCATTCATTTGCATATACACTATACACATACACTATACACATACACTATACACATACACTATACACATACACTATACACATACACTATACACATACACTATACACATACACTATACACTATACACATACACTATACATATACACTATACACATACACTATACACTATACACTATACACATACACTATACACTATACACATACACTATACACATACACTATACACTATACACATACACTATACACATACACTATACACATACACTATACACATACACTATACACATACACTATACACATACACTATACACATACACTATACACTATACACTATACACATACACTATACACTATACACATACACTATACATATACACTATACACATACACTATACACTATACACTATACACATACACTATACACTATACACATACACTATACACATACACTATACACATACACTATACACATACACTATACACTATACACATACACTATACATATACCTCTCTATCTTTCCATACCCAATCACCAGCCTTGCATCTAATAAGCATCACACATCCTCCGAGTCATTCTCTAAGCCGCACTATCTATATTCACATCCATCACTTTGTATCCACTCATTCATTCAACTCCCTGCATCATCTTTTATTCCAGCCACTTCACACCCTTTATTCCCCAGTCCTTGAGATCTCATCCACTACCATCACTACTTTTCCTTTAATTTCAAGGTGGTCTGAGGATTCCACCAGGATAGAGATCTCGGACAATACATACTAAGAAGATTGAGTACCTCCAACTCAGCTTTTTCATTTCCATAACCCCGAAACGCGTCTTGCTTGTCTGTTTTTAGATGCATGCACAATAAATGAATACTTTGTTTATCATATTGGACTTTATTTGCAACTTGATCTCACAAGGGCAGAGTCGCTGCAGAACATATTTTCCTTTCTAAAGCGACATGTACTCCTGCCGATCACCACCGGAAATGTTCGGCCAAGTTCCTGCAGGCTGAAGCTCGAGATCTTCCATCTGACCCCACACGGAGGGGGGATACATCTGTTCCAAAAGCCCCCCAGGTGAGCGCATATCGCACGGGGGGTAAAAGGGGGCAAATACACCCACGGAGTCACACGAGGCGCTGTCCTCTCCTTGTTTTCTCTCTCCTTTTACTCATGCCTCCTTAAGCCCCCACATTACTATGCCTCATACCAGCATTATAACGTTCCCCCCAAGCCCCCCACATTACTGTGCCTCATGCCTCCTTTAGCCCCCCACATTACTGTGCCTCATATCTTCCTACTCATGCCCCCAAATATCTCTAACTACACACCCTCACCCACACTCACACAGCTCTGCTACATGCACCACAAACACAGCTGTATACATATACTGCACACATACCACTGCTATATGCACTGAAAACACAGCTCTTTACATGCCCTGCACACACACACACACACAGCTCTGCTACATGCACCGCAAACACAGCTGTATACATATACTGCACACACACACACACACTGCTATGACCGACCGGGGGGCCAGGGAGAGTGAGCCCTAACCTGACCCTAAAACATCTCTCCCTGCCTACTTGCCCATCCATCCTAAACAATGGATCAACAACTGGGAGCCGGTCCCTTCCTGGCGTAAAAAACACATAATGTACATAGTCGGTCAAAAGGCCAGAAACGGAAAACTAACAGGACATCCAGTTATACCAGACAGAATACAAATACTAACAATGCAGAATATAGTGAATTAACAAACAGTTCACTAAACCGGATATAAGAAACAACAGACATGATAAAAATGAACAAGACAAGGCATGATAGGAGTATACAGCAGAATCCAGGAGATGAAGGGGATAGCGGAAGAACTGAGAGCCAAAACACTAAACTGAACAAGAAAGATACTAAGATCTATCACAAGCAGGTACAAGTACAAAGGACAAAGGATCAGATCAACCAAACAGGATATAAATATAGGACACTGTTCACGCTGGGACACAGAACATACAAACTAGAACCGGATGAGTCGGCATAGACTCCAGAATACCAAACAAGAATATAAACATACAGAGCACAGGGTAGCAAGCAAGAGTCAGACAGAGTGTGAACAGACACAACAGAAAGGGTAATAAATCCTAAAACCAACTAAACAAACATACCATAGCTTAAAAGAGCCTGCCAAAACATGGCTAAAACCTGAAACTACAAAATGCATGCTAAAACAGATATAGTAGATATAAAAGCTCAAAGAGTGTTTCACCCAGCCTCCATTAGCAGCATGGCAGTAGCAAGTTAGCAGCAAGATATCAGGATGTAAATATCTCAATAACCAGCAACAAGAGGCTAGCCTGGCTGACATTAAATAGACACACCTGAAAGGCTATTGGCTAACAGAGACCTGGGCTTAAACAGCCAGAGACATTTAACTCTTCCCTAACCAGGCACGATAAAACTGTTCACAACACAGCAAGACAAATAGGCTGTGTGTGAACACAGACCAATACAGACATCACACACACCGCTCTTTCTATAGCCACAGTACTCAATAGATATGAGCGAACCAAAGCTGAAGAACCCAAGTTAGAAATTTCATTAAATATTTGATTCTATTGCGCAAATCGCTTCATTTAATTCCATTTACTGCAGTGCAGGCTCCAGGGCATCTAAAATGGCGGATCCACACGTCAGTACATAGGGCAAGGAATGCTGGGAAGGCAGGAAGGGAAGTAGGCAGATGACCCTGAATCACATGCAGGATGCAGCAGCCAGTCACCCCTGTGATGTCACAGCCGTATATATTCAGCAGCCATTTTGCGGCTCGTCATATCATTCATTACACTGCAGAGAGATAGGACGGACATCGCTGTGTGTGTTACCCAGAAAAGCTTGTTGCAGCAGCGTTTCATCTCTTAGTCACCTCAGCATTCTGTTATACACAGAGCACAACAGTTTTGTGCAGAAATTAATTCTTACTGCAGCGATTGACCCCTCAGTCACTGTGTACAGCATTGTATTACAGAAAGGGGAAGAGAGTTGTGTGTTGCCTCAGCTGTAGAAACTTTTTCACTGGAGGGAGAAAATTTTTTTTAGGACAAATCTGTGTCTTTGTTCCACAGCAACTGGTCTGCTGGTTATACTAGTCTGTAGACAGTATAATCCATACCCAGCAGTCCATTCCTAATAGTATTTGAGAGAGAGTCTTTTAGCAATTTTGGGTTTAATACACAGTGACTGTGAGCTGCAGCATTGTTGTGTACTGCTTGTGTTGTGGGCAATTTTTTTTTTTTTACTGTAGCGCATTTTACTGCCCTCATAAGTGCATACCACATACTTACATCTAAGTAGTGTACTAATTTAAACCTTTTAATCTGTCAAGGGCCTATAACTGTGAAAGTCCAGGCAAAAGTGCTCACCGGCTGATGTTGTACTCAGATACTTTTTTAAGTGTACTGTAGCTAATTTTTCTGTCCACATAAGTACATACCACATACGCACATCTAAACATCTAAGTAGTGTACTATTTTGCACCTTTTAATCTGTCAAGGGCCTACATACTGTGAAAGGACAGACAAAAGTAATCACTGGCTGGTGTTTTACTCCAATACGTTTATTTAGCCTACTGCAGCGCATTTTTCTGCCCTCATAAGTGCATACCACATACCTACATCTAAGTAGTGTACTATTTTGTACCTGGATACTGTGAAAGTCAAGGCAAAAGTACTCACCGGCTAGGATTGTACTCAGATACTTTTTTAAGTGTATTGTAGCTCATTTTTCTGTCCACATAAGTGCATACCACATACCTACATCTAAGTAGTGTACTATTTTGTACCTATTAATCTGTCAAGGGCCTAGATACTGTGAAAGTCCAGGCAAAAGTTATCACTGGCTGGTGTTTTACTAAAATACATTTTTGTAAGCGTACTGTACCGCATTTTTCTGCCCTCATAAGTACATACCACATACGTACATCTAAGTAGTGTACCATTTTGGACCTGTTAATCTGTCAAGGGCCTACATACTGGTAAAGGACAGTTAAAAGTACACACCTGCTGCTGTTCTAGACAAATACTGTTTTAAGCGGTGTGAAGTGTATGGTACTCCCCTCATATACACACTAAGTGTGTCAGGCAGAATAGTGCTAGGACGTGCACAGAGGAGTGGTAGAGGCCTAAATTCATCAGGCAGAGGTCGCAGCAGACTAGGGGCGAGTGGCAGCAGGAGTCGCAGCGAGCGGCCTGAGCTCCCGGTATCAGCTAGTGGTCATGTTTCGACCAGCAACCCATCTGCCGTCATTGATTGGTTAGCACGGTCATCGACTTCATCACAAGGGACATCTGACACCCCCAGTCAACAGTCAGTGGGTTCCTTAGACACAACCCTCAGTTTGCATGGCCCGGGAGCAGTCCCTGTCCTCCCATTGCCTTTTTTCTATGCTGTTCCCTCTCCTAGAGAAGTATCATATGCTGTGGGTTCCACTCCACTATTCACTGAGGACGATCTAACAGAGGATAGTCAGCAGCTACTGTCCAGCCAAGAAGGGGAGGAGACATCTGCTGCTTCCCCCGCTAGATGGGCAAGTAGTGATGAGGAGAGGGATGTGGGAGGCGGTGTTGCCAGGGTTCAGGGTCCTGAAGCAGACACTGTTGAGGAACCTGAGGAGGACATCAGTGACATGCAGACACTTGTTGATGATGATGAAGCCAATCGCAATTGGAAGCCGGTTGCAGAAGGGGCTTCATCATCATCAGGAAAAGAGAGTTGCAGGTTGCCCTTGAGGCAGCAAGGCGGTAGCACAGTTGCCAGTCAGCATGGTGGCAGAAGGGGAAATTCTGGAGCCAAACGTGCCCAGGGAAGACCACCTGCTTCACGGCAGCCTACCTTCCTGGGAGGTAATGGAACAGGGATTCCTGGAGATGGCACAGTAGCAGTCAATTTGTGAGGACTGTTTGTGGGAAAATCCACTACTCGGCGGTGTGGCAGTTTTTCATCAAGCATCAGGAGGAGGTTCACATAGCCACATGCAAGATATGTCGACAGAAGGTGAAGCGTGGCCAGGGTCCCAATGTGTTCACTCCAGCCCTGTGTCACCATATGCAGCGTCACCATGAAGCAGCTTGAGAGAACCGTGGCTCCGATGTAGTGGTCCAGCTGCTCCCTCTTTCAGCCGGCCAAGGCTCCACCACCTCAGCCGAAGGGAGCTGTGTGTCATATCCTCCTTCTGGCGCTCCAGATGCTCCTGCTCCTCCTACTTTTAGTCAGCCATTCTACCAACAATTCATCGGCAAAGCCATGTTCAAGAGACAACAGTATGCACCCACTAATCCAATGGTGCAGAAGCTGAATGTGCTCCTGTCCAAGTTGCTGGTGTTGCAGTCCCTCTCTTTTCAAGTGGTGGACTCTGCACCTTTCAGAGAACTGATGGCTTGTGCCGAGCCGAGGTGGAGAGTGCCAAGCCGTAATTTCTTTGCGTTGAAGGCAGTACCAGCCCTGCACAATTTTGTGGAAGAGAAGGTGGGCCAGTCCTTGAGCCTGTCGGTGTGTACCAAAGTGCACGGCAGTGCCAATGTCTGGTGCTGTAACTACGGTCAGGGACAATACATGTCCTTTACGGCTCACTGAGTGAATGTGGTTCTTGCACAGCCACAACACCAACTCGGACAGTGTGCGACTCCGCCTCCTCATTCTCCACCATGTCCTCAGTACAGGGCACTGCAGTGTCAGGCTGTTCTTCACATGGTTTGCCTTGGCGAACAGAGTCACACAGTGGAGGAACTGCTAAAAGTCATTTGTAAAGAAATCGGAGCATGGCTTACTCCACGAAAACTGGAAATGGGAACCATGGTGACCGACAACGGGAAGAACATCTTGCATGTGCTGCGACTGGGAAGGGTGATCCATGCGCCTGCATGGCACACGTGTTAAATCTGGTTGTCAAGCAGTTCCTGAAGTGTTCCCCCCATTTGAAAGACATCGTAACAATGGGAAGGAAACTTTGCATGCACATCAGCCACTCGTACATCGCAAAGCACACTTGCAGCGTCAGAACGGTATCCCCCAACATAGTCGGATTTGTGACATTGCAACACGTTGAAATTCCACCGTCCATATGTTGGACCGAACAGGGAAATGCCATCATGATTTCTTGATGATCCAAGCGTTTAGGGGTACTCCCCTGTGTATCTTCCATATGCCGTTTGCTCAGGCCCTTTGAGTAACCCACCTTATTAATAAGTTGCCATAATTACAGGATGAACTACGTCATTCCACTGCTTCATTTCCTACAACACGTGTTGGAAATGATGGCTGGTCAGGGCACTGGAGACGTGGTGCCTACATCTCACGGCCACATGAGCCCTGTGGGGGCTGAACTTGAGGATGAGGAGGAGGGGGAGTGGCACAGTGGAGCATAGTTTAGGTTTTGCCAAATAGGTGGTTTTTCTAGTAATCTGACAGGAGAGGAGGAGCAGGAGCAGCAAGATTAGCTAGAGGGTTATGAGAAAGGCGAGACAGAGGACCCAGACGCACCGTGGCAGTATGCAGTGGAGATGGAGGCAGGGAGTTCCTCTGAGTCACTTGCACAAATGGCACGATGCATGATCCCTTGCTTGCGTAGTGAAAGCCGAATTGTCACCATTCGGCAGCGGGATGACTTCTGGCTCTCCACTTTATTGGACCCTCGCTACTGCCACAAAATAGAATTCCTTTTTTACACCAACTTCACAAATATGGATAGTGCCAAACAGATTTAAGGCAATGCTCCCCAGTTACAAACATTCCTCCACCTCAGACCTTTTTTCACCCACCTTCGTCACCGGGTACTGCTATTGCCACCCACCGCACCACTCTGTCACCGGGTCACTTTCAGGACTCTTGATGCTGCTGCTGCTGCTGCTGCTGCCAACTTCGGGCTGTCTCTTTCAACCACTATATGGTCTCCTCATGCTTCAGCCACCTTCAGGCTGTGCCATTCAGCCACTATATGGTCTCTCATGCTTCAGCCACCTCCAGGCTGTGCCATTCAGCCACTATATGGTCTTTTCATGCTGCCACAAACTCCAGGCTGTGCCATTCAGCCACTATATGGTCTCCTCATGCTTCAGCTACCTCCAGGGTGTGCCATTCAGACACTATATGGTCTCCTCATGTATCAGCCAAATCCAGGCTGTGCCATTCAGCCACTATATTTTCTCCTCATACTGATGCCACCTCCAGGATGTTTTCATTCAGCCACTATATGGTCTCTTCTTATGGTTCTGCCAACTCCCGGCTGTGTCATTCAGCCACTATATGGTCTCCTCATGCTTCAGCCAACTCCAGGCTGTGTAATTTAGCCACTATATGGTCTCCTCATGCTGCCAACACCTCCACGCTGTGTCATTCAGCCAATATATGGTTTACTGATGCTGCTGTGCCCGGGCCTAAAAAAATTTATGGTAGCACTAGCTATCCTAAATCTTCAATTTAAATTTCAAAATTCATCTTTTAATCTTAGGGTTTGTGAAGCCCTAGTTTCTATTCATGCTACTGCCAGCTCCAGGCTGTGTCATTCAGCAACTATATGGTCTCCTCATTCTTTAGCCAACTCCAGGCTATGTCATTCAGCAACTATACGGTCTCCTCATTCATTAGCCAACTCCACGCTGTGTCATTCAGCCCCTATATGGTTCTCCATGTTTCAGCCACATCCAAGCTGTCATTCAGACACTATATGGTCTCCTCATGCTGCCAACACCTCCAGGCTGTGTCATTTAGCAACTATATGGTCTCCTCATGCTGCCAATACATCCACGCTATGTCATTCAGCCACTATATGGTCTCCTCATGCTGCCACCACCTCCACGCTTTGCCATTCAGTCATTATATGGTCTCCTCATGCTGCTAACACCTCCACGCTGTATCATTCAGCCACTATATGGTCTCCTCATGCTGCCAACACCTCCACACTATGTCATTCAGCCACTATATGGTCTCCTCATGCTGCCAAGAAAAGACGTAAGCACTCTTCATTCTAATATTATTACACTGCTATACAACTAGCAAAGAACACACATAGTGGGCCTCATTAACTAAGCTAAAACCGACCAGTTTTTGGCGGGTTATTTTGACGCAGAGTGTCTGTCTGCGCCAGTATACACCAGGAAAATCTGGCAAACCCGACATTGCACTGGGAAAAGCCGAAAAGGGGGCTTGGTCTGTCACAAAGGGGGAGGGGTGTCCGGTCCAAAAAGGGGCGTGTTTTCACAACCCAACCTATTTACTATTGAATTTACAGAAAACATGTGGATAAATGGCTGGAAATTTCCACCTAGAAAAAGCTGGTCTGAACGTTTTCCCGACTAGTAAATAATGTGGAATCCAGCAAGTCTGAAATAACATTTCCCACTAGTAAAAACCTGACACATATATATGGTCCAGTATATTTCTTCCACTTGGCACTATGTGCCTGCAGCTGGCTAGTCCCGTTCTGTAAAGGAATTTACCTCTCGCTATGCGTCCGTGCCCGTGGTCCAAGGATTCAAATTTTTGTAACTCAAGTTAGCGGCCACGTCCTGTGCGCTCTCTGTTCAGCTGTCTCTGCTGGTGAGTTTGCTGGCGTCTGACGTCATTTATCAGCTGATGCAGAGCGTGTGACGGTAGAATTAGATCTTTGTCTGTAGCACTTTGGTATATCGGACGTCTATGGCAAATGAGTAAAGCGCCATTCCAATAATTACCAGATTAATGTAAACAGAGCAACTGGTTTGAAAGCAGGTATTGTAGGTAACAGAAAGAACTACAATGAAATAAACAGTTCTTGTATGAATATAGTTCAAAGAGGTATGTTTTCTGTCCACAATAGGTCAGACGCATTTCGGGCTGCAGGTTATACAGTCTGACCCCTTCTTCAAGGTCTAATAGTGAATAAAATTAGATTTGGTCTCCTTTTATATTTACCTGATGGTCTCACACGGTTAGTAACGGTTATAACATCTGTTCACATTGACATGGATATCGCAACATACATGGAGTCTGTTCACACTAGTCTTCTACTCCTCTTGCGTATTTACTATCTTTTTAACAATGGAATTATCCACTATACATATATTCATTGCTCAGATTGAAAGTAGAGATAAATAAATAATAACAAATTGAGGAATAAAAAATAAGAATAAAAATAAGAATAAATATAAAACTATAAAGAAAAGAAAAGAAAAAATGATATTAAAAACAATAATGAAAATACAAAATCATTAATGAGAAAAAATAAAAATAAATTATGAATAAAAATAAATAAAACCACAAGCAAACAAGATGAGGATAACTTCATAGTGACAGGATAAGGATGGGACTCATTATGGGAGCCACCAAGAACGTAGACACACAATGGGGTAGATTCCAGAACAAGACTCATCCTTCTACAAATATCCAAAAACTTCCAAACTAGCGTTAAAACCCTTTGGTTTTAAGCTTTCAAATCTTAGATTTTCGTATTTTTCACCTTCGACATCTTGATCATGTAACTACCACTTCCCCAATCTTTTTTTTAATAACCTGTATGCCAACAAAAATGAAAAAAGGACCCTTATTGTGGGAAATTGGCTTGAGAGGGGATGCTTTATATTTTCTTTTTTTATATTGTACATATGTTCAGCCACTCTAGGTTAGATCAATGTATTGCTTATTGCAACTACGTAGCAAGACATATATATATATATATATATATATATATATATATATATATATATATATATATATATATCACCCCTTTGGTATTATATGTTGTTTACCATTAATTATTATCTCTACATTGTCTAATCTATTTTTTTTTTTTTGCAACTAGAATGATAAAGATTTCCCAAAATTATTGAATACATTTGTGTGTCGCTGTACGGGCGTTGTAAGTATATGTGTTGTTTTGTGTCTATTGTGTCACTCTTTAATGATGATGACCTGTATCAAATGGCAGAAAGTTCTTTTGCTTATTGTTCTGAGCCCCGAGGGATTTCTTCACTGGAATCAAAGCCCCGAGGGGTTTTCTCATTGGAATCAGAGTCCTGAGGGGTTTCCTCATTAGAATCAGAGCCCCAGGGGGTTTCCTCATTAGAATCAGAGCCCCAGGGGGTTTCCTCATTAGAATCAGAGTCCTCAGGGGTTTCCTCATTGGAATCAGAGCCCAAGGGGGTTTCCTCATTAGAATCAGAGCCCCGGGGGGTTTCCTCATCCTCTTTGGTATTTCTGACCCCAGTAATAATACAGTCTGCAGCGCTATTCATGTTGTCAGAAATACCAGAACCCCAAAGATTTCCCATATCTGTAGACTGACCCAACATGGCTGTTATACCTCTGTGATCTGGTGTGAACTAGGTCTAATAAAAGCCCCATAATCCTCCTATATTGTCCTTAGCACAGGGACCTCCTCTTCTCCTGATCAGTAGATGAATGAGAGAAGAAAGTGCGGGGGGTGAAGGTCCTGTATTCCTGCTGTCAGTCATCTATACATTTCTCCTATAGAGAATGCTGGAAATACTAATGTTCACTCTATATGAAACTCTTATATAACTGGAGAAATAATCTCAAAGCCTCTCTTTCACAGAATTTGTGTACTTATACGCTCATTAAAATAAGAGTTGGAGCAACACGTTTTATACATCAGAGAAATAACTTTTTTTTTCTGTATTAGAAAGAGTGGATCATATACATGGGGGAGGGGACTGGCATGTTCATTGTAGTTACTCTATGAATTATGATTCTGCAGGTTCGTTCTGGCAGGACTTGTGGAGAAGTTTATGAAGGTGTGGCGCGGGTATTTGTAAGTAATATGACTTTCTGTTTTCCTAGTATACTGTGTAAGGACATATGGTATATAGGTGTACACCAGAACAACAACCTCTGCTCGGACATGTAATAATCTATCTACACTATAATAGGGGTCCCCCATAAGTTACTTAAAACAAAATAAGCCCATTGTTCTTAAAGGAGAACTCCAGCAAAATTATTTTCTTACTGCTATAAGCCCGGGCTGCAATAATCGATATATATATATATATATATATATATATATATATATATATATATATATATATATATATATATATATATATAAAACTCAATGTGTATGTGTAAGTATGTTCCAGCATCACGTCCAAACGGCTAAAGATATTAACATGAAACTTGGTCACATGTTACTTATATTTAAACAACAAACATAGGATAGGTGATTTAACCCTTACTCTCCCCCATTTGCCAGGGGCGGGTTTTTGGTTTAAAGTCCCATACAAGTCTATGGGAAATATATGTTACTGCATAACTTCCAAACGGCTGGAGATATTTCGATAATACTTGATCACATGTTACTTATATGTCCACTAAAAAGATAGGATAGTTAATTTAACCCTTAACTACCCCCATTTGTGAGGGTCAGGGTTTTTGTTTAAAGTCCCATGTAAATCAATGGGAAATGTATGTTCCCACATAACTTCTGTACGGCTGGAGATATTTCAATACCTGGTACACATATTACTTATATGTCAAATAAAAAGATATAATAGTTAAATGAACCCTTACTTACACCCTTATAGAAAAGATGGGTTTTTGTTTCAAGTCCCATGCAAGTATATGGGACTTCCAGTACCTTACTCCACAAGCTCCGTTCTGCTTCTCCTGGTGAATGTGTCAATCCGTCTTGCAAGCCACACCCTTCTCACAAAGACACGGCCATATTTTAAGCCCCCACCCCTTTTATTATCTACTCTTTTTGTGCATCCTTCTGGCTTGCAAATCACGCCCAGTCCCACAAAGCCACACCCCCTTCTATTTTCAGCTTACAATATCTTCATCACAAATCAGTCCCACCTGAGGACAGGATATGAGGATGGGACATAAGGACAGCATATGAGGTTGGGATATGATGATGGGATATAAGGACAGTATATGAGGTCGGATATGAAGGCGGGATGTGAGGACGGGATATGAGGTCAGAATATAAGGTCTAGATAGGAGGACGGGATATGAGGATGGGATATGAGGACGGAATATGAGGATGAGATAGGAGGTCAGGATAGGAGGACGGGATAGGAGGACGGGATAGGAAGACGGGGTATGAGGTCGAGATAGGATGACGGGATAGGAGGATGGGATATGAGGTCGGGATAGGAGGTCGGGATAGGAGGTCGGGATAGGAGGTCGGGATAGGAGGACGGGATATGAGGTCGAGATAGGACGACAGGATATGAGGTTGAGGTAGGAGGTCGGGATATGAGGACGGGATAGGAGGATTGCATATGAGGCCGATATATGCGGACGGGATAGGAGGTCAGGATATGTGGTCAAGATCGGAGGACGGCTTGTGAGGACGGGAAATGAGGTCGAGATAGGAGGTTGGGAAATGAGGTCGAGATAGGAGATCGGGATACGAGGTTGCGATATGAGGACGGAATATGAGGACAGAATATGAGGACGGGATAGGAGGATGGGATAGGAGGACGGGATAGGAGGACGGGATAGGAGAGTCGGGATATGAGGACGGAATATGAGGTGGGGATATGAGGACGGGATATGAGGTCGGGATATGAGGACGGGATATGAGGTTGAGATATGAGGACGGGATATGGGGTTGGGATATGACAACAATATATGAGGACTGGATATGAAGTCAAAAGCTTCCTCCTTTGTTGATTTTCCTCCCCAAAAAGGATCAGGAAGGAAAAATCAGGCAACGCCGGGTACTCAGCTAGTAAAAAAAATAAAGTTTGACTTATCTTCTTCCACTCCACTGGTGCTGCTGAAATCGATCTCCTTCCCTCTGGCCCCTGGTTTTCCTACGGCTTTTAGTGCCCAATGTTTGCCCAGTGCCACTCAGCTAATCTCCGGCTGCTGTGGTATCCGGCCTCGGATGGTGATAGGCTTAGCCGCAGTGTCAGGTAAAGGCCCCGGTCTTCTTCCTGATGCCCTGTTTCCTGATGAGTGGAGAGAAGGAACAGTCCTGTGTTCTGATGTTGGATCATTACTTTTAGTCCTCAGCAACCCGGGTAATGTCAGGCTTCTGCTACTCGGTATATATCGGGCTGAGAATTAAAAAAATCTGATAAATAATTAAATGAATAAAACATACATAAATAAACTTATGGAGTTAACCCTAATTTCATTCTCAGCCAGATACCAACCAAGCAGTAACAGCCTGACTTCACCAGGGTGGGTGAGGACCATTGTTACTGGCCCTCCCTAGCCTAAATAATGCCAGCCTTTTACAGCCTAGGCCCAGGAGTGCCATTTTTGATGCTCCGGTCCTGTTGGTATCGGCTCCTTCCGTTACCGCTCTGTCGGTGGGTTCCGGGGTGATAATTGGAAGAAACCACTAGCTGGTTTTGGGGCTATTGCTAAGCCCTGACTTAGTAATGGACTCCGTCTAAGAGATTGCTTCCACTACTAAGCCTGTAAAATCAATTTTTAAACAACATATTTAACCCCTTAAGGACTAGGGGTTTTAGCGTTTTTGCACTTTCTTTTTTCCTACTCAAAGATCAGACCCCTTTCAGTTTTGCACCTAAAGACCCATATGACTGCTTTTTTTTTGAGCCACTAATTCTACTTTGTAATGACATCAGTTATTTTACCCAAAAATCTATGGCGAAACAAAAAAAAAAATCACTGTGCAACAAAATAAAAATAAAAAAAATAATTTGTCAATTTTGTGGGCTTCCGTTTCTACCCAGTAAATTTTTTGGTAAAAATAACACATTTTCTTTATTCTGTAGGTCCATATGATTAAAATGAACCCCTATTATATAGGTTGGATTTTGTCGTACTTCTTAAAAAAATCATAACTACATGCACGAAAATTAATACGTTAAAAAATGTCCTCTTCTGACCCCTATAACTTTAAATTTTTCCGCATTCTGGGCGGTGTTAGGGCTCATTTTTTGCACCGTCATCTGAAGTTTTTATTGGTACAATTTTTTTTTGATCAGACTTTTTGATCACTTGTTATTCATTTTTTTTTGGTATAAAAAGTGACCAAAAGTACGCTATTTTGGACTTTGGATTTTGTTTGCGCATACGTCATTGACCATGCGGTTTAATTAACCTTATATTTTTATAGTTCGGACACTTAGGATGCTTATGTTTATATCTATTTTTATTTACACAGTTTTTTTTTATTGGAAAGGGGGTGGGTTCAAACTTTTATTAGGGAAAGGGTTAAATCATCTTAATAGGGGACTATAACATGCATTACACTGATTGCCCACACTGATCAATGCTATGCCATAGCATAGCATTGATCAGTGTTTTTGGCGCTTAACTGGATCTCGGGCACAGAGCAGTCATTCAGCGATTAGACAGAGAGGAGGCAGGTAGGGATCCTCCTCGTGTCCGTACAGCTGATCGGGACACCGCGGTTTCACCACGGTGGTCACGATCAGCCTGACTGAGCTTCCAGAAATGCTTTTTTTTTTTTTTACTTTAGATGCAGCGATCAACTTTGATCCGCACATCTAAAGAGTTAATAACGAACATCACCGCGATTGGTGATGTCCAGTTTTAGCCCCGGGTCCCTGCTACCATTAGCCTCCGGGACCGACCTGATATGACGCGGGGTCACCACGTGACCCCGCAATATATCACAAGAGCGGGCGTCCCCAAGAGGTTAAAAAACAAAAGAAAAGAAAATAAAACATTTCCTTATATCTGATGTAATCCTCAGCAAAAAATGGGTTAGTACATTTTCTCCCCAGGGGAGAGCACCCTTGGCATACATGAAGGAATGTGTTCTCTAGCTGTTGGTAAACTACAAGCCCCAGTATTCTTCGACAGCCAAAGGCTGAAAAGGTTGGGAGTTGTAGTGTCTCTACGGCTGGAGGCTCATTGTTTTGGAACACGGTGCCAAAAAGGGTCTGTTCCCATTATATATTTGTAACGTGCCTTTTTAAAATACAAATGCATGCTTAAATGCATAATGTGAACAGAGCCTCACATACCCCCCTTATTTCTGCTGTAGCTCCGCCACTAATGATGTCATCTCTAGAGGCGGGGCTACACAGGACCAGGCCGGAACATGAACTAGGAGGGTAGGTAAACTTTTGCTCACCATATAAAGTATACAGCCATCTATAGAGTGTAATTTAACTCTATCATTGCTGGACCAGCACATAGCGCTTAGCCCAGCAAGGCTGTAAGCCAGGGATCCATACAGATCTTTATTTTTTTTACTGTACATTCTTGTTGGGCTGGAGATATACACTGTATACATCCTGCCCAGCATGAGCTGTACCTGTGGCTGTATAGCTACAGGCACAGCTCAGCCCTCACTAAGAGCAGGGACTCCTATCAGTATAGTGACTGAAGTCTGGACTCATGTATAATATACAGCGGTGAAATATGCAGCAGTGGATACTGTACAGCCAGTGGAGGTAAGTATTGATGATTGGAAAAAACTGTTGCAGTTTTTCTGGTGTTTTTTTCAGGTGAAAAAAAAAAGGCATAAAAACAAAACAAGTAAATCCTAGCCACACTGAACACTCTCTCTGCTGATGCCCATGTTGCCACCCTCTTGGCTCTGCTCCTTTGGTCCCACCCCTTATTCGCACCCATTTTTAGTACTGTTAATGAATATAAGTTAGACAGATCAATATTCCCACATACAGCCACCATATAGAAGTAGATATTAGCTCTTCACAGGCTTTACAGACCACATCAGTGATTACCGTCATGTAGGCACTCACAGGTGATGTCTTTTTTGTTCAGACTCATTCACTTTTCTATTTCTTCCTCATTTTGCCCGGACCATGAAATATTCTGCAGCCCCAGCCTCATTCCAGCCCCATCCCCATCTCTATACAAACTATCTATGTGTATTGCTCCATACACTAATAGTGCCCACTTTGTTTCCCCATATAGCCGACCCCTCACATTGTCCGCTCACATTGCCTCCATGTTCTGCGAGCCCGATGTGATTCTTCCTCCATCCTTATCTGACTCGTCAATGTGAACTTTTATTTGAGAGGAAATATAAGCGGCTATGATCGGCTATGATTGGCTGCCAATGCCTGAGCTGAAAATTACAGTGGTCCCTTAACATACGATGGTAATCCATTCCAAACGGACCATCGTTTGTTGAAACCAAAAGGAGTAACCTGGCAGAGTCACTGGTAGAGAAGGATCTGGGTGACTTGTGGATCGCAGACTACAGAATAGCACAATGTCAGGCTGCTGCTTCCAAAGCCGGCAGGATATTGTCATGTATAAAAAGAGGCATGGACTCAAGGGACAGGGACATAATACTCCCCCTTTATAAAGCATTGGTACGGCCTCACCTGGAATATGCTGTTCAGTTTTGGTCGCCTGTTCATAAAAGGGACACTGTGGAGCTGGAAAGGGTGCAGAGACGTGCGACTAAACTAATATGGGGCATGGAACATCTTAGCTATGAGGAGCGATTAAAGGAGTTACAATTGTTTAGTCTTGAGAAGAGACGTTTAAGGGGGGATATGATAAACGTATATAAGTATATTAATGGCCCATACAAAAAATATGGAGAAAAACTGTTCCAGGTTAAACCCCCCCCAAAGGACGAGGGGGCACTCCCTCCGTCTGGAGAAGAAAAAGTTTAGTCTCAAGGGGCGACACGCCTTCTTTACCGTGAGGACTGTGAACTTATGGAACGGTCTGCCTCAGGAACTGGTCACAGCAGGAACAATTAACAGCTTTAAAACAGGATTAGATACATTCCTGGAACAAAATAACATTAATGCCTATGAAGAAATATAAAATCCCATCCCTTCCCCAATATCGTGCCACACCCCTACCCTTCAATTCCCTGGTTGAACTTGATGGACGTATGTCTTTTTTCAACCATACTAACTATGTAACTATGTAACTATGTATGTTGAGGGATCCGTGCAATGTAAAGTACTGTATAGGACAGTGGTCTACAACCTGCGGACCTCCAGATGTTGCAAAACTACACACCCAGCATGCCCGGACAGCCGTTGGCTATCCGGGCATGCTGGGTGTTGTAGTTCTGCAACATCTGGAGGTCCGCAGGATGTAGACTACAGTTAGAGGAAGTTGTACTCACCTGTCCCCACCGCTCCGGACCGTCTCGGCTCTTCACCGCTGCCCGGGATGTCGCCGTCCATCGCTGTCGCCGTGTCCCCGACGCACCGGCAAGGCCTCTGCTTCCCCGGCAACCATCACCGCCATCACGTCGCTACGCGTGCCGCTCCTATTGGATTATGGGACAGCGTGCGCAGCAACGTGATGACCTCGATGGAGAGCACCGACGATGCAGGGGATCCTGAAGAGGAGGCGCCGGAGCCCCGAGGACAGGTGAGTGACCATCACCGGAACTCACGGGGCACCGTAAACGGCTATCCGGCGGCAGCTGAAGCAGTCAGCGCTGTGGGATAGCCGTTTATGCAATGGCCCCGACATAAAAAAGCATTGTATGTTGATGCTGCCTCTGAGAGGCCATCGCATGTTGACATTATCGTATGTCGGGGCCATCGTAGATCGATGGGTCACTGTCCACTGTTTCCAAAAGCTGCCCCTCTACTGCATTGGGAAATCACTCCCCAGCCTTTTTCTGTTGCTGGTACAGGTGGGTCCAACAGGTGTAAGGTTGAATTTTACTGCATTGCAGAAAGTGTCCCCCTCACCGATCACTCAACAGTGCCCCCCTACAAACTTTGTATCTGTACAGAGATTAGCTGGTGACTGGTTCATTCACATTTATGTGCAGTTCCCTATTTATATATGATTACTGCACCATTTATAGAGGAGATGGATAATTCTGGCTTGCTAAGCATATAAAACAACAACCTAGACTTACCTATTGCTCCCGCTGTCTCCTGGTATCACATTGGCTGCTGGTGGTTGATACGTCTCATTGCTGATCAGCTAATCGCTGTCTGCAGCGAAATCCCACCTTGGCCACCTATAGGCTAAGCGGCAATGTGACATATTGGTCCCCGGCACTGGTCTTCTTGGTGCCTGAGCTCAATATGTCACACTGCAGCTTAGTCTATCACCGGCTGTGGTGAGATATTCCTGGGGCGAGGGATTAGCTGATTAGCAACCAGTAAGAAGACAGCACCGGAGGACTGGAGCGAAGATAACAAGGCAGTGACAGGTTGGTCCAGGTGGTTGGTTTATATGTCAGCAGCCCGTTGAGGATGATCATTGCTTTTTCAAATAACTGTGTATGGTAGGCATCTACCAACAAAAAAGGGACAGTGTAATTAAAAAACAATACTCAATCTGCTAGCTCAGTGTGTTTTTAAACCCTTAACGATGCAGGATGTATATTTACATCCAGTGCCAGCTCCCGATATGTGAAGCGCACTTAGGGGCTGAGCGTGCTTCATACCTGGAAGGTCCCGGATGCTATCAGCAACAAGGACCCGCAGCAAATAGCCGATCAGGCTGATGTCCCGTATTAACCCTTTAGATGCCGCGATCAAAGTTGATTGTGGCGTCTAAAACGGGAGAATACTGTTGCTGGTTAGCTCAGTTGGCTGTTTGGGACGCTGCAGTTAAATTGTGGCGTCCCGAACAGCTGAGAGGGCAGCGAGAGCGTGCTTACCTTCCATCCTGCTGTCAGACCGTTGTTCTGCTGCTCCATGCCTGAGATCCAGGGTGGAGCAGCAGAGCACCGATAACACTGATCAATGCTATGCTATGGCATAGCATTGTTCAGTGTATGCAATTAGAAGATTACATGTAATAGTCTTCTATGGGGAGAAAAGTTAAAAAGTTAATACATGTGATTTAACCTCTTCATTAATAAAAGTTTGAATCACTCCCCTTTCCCCCCAAAAAATGTAAATAAAAATAAACATATGTGGTATTGCAGTGTGCGTACTATGTCCGAACTATAAAAATATAATGTTAATTAAACCGCACAGTCAATGGTGTACACGTAAAAAAAATTCAAAAGCCCAAAATTACGTATTTTTGGTCACTTTGAATACCCTATAATTCCATATAAACAAAAATGATACCGAAAAAAACTTCAGACGACTGCACAAAAAATTTCCCCTCATACCGCCCCGTATATGGAAAAATAAAAAAGTTATAGGGGTCAGAATTTTACACATACTAATTTGGGTGCATGTAGTTATAATTTTTTTAAAGTATTAAAATAAAATAGAACCTATAAAAATTAGGTATCCTTGTAACCGTATGGACCGACAGAATAAAGATATGGTGTCATTTTTACCAAAAAGTGCACTGCATAGAATTGGAAGCCCCCAAATTTACAAAATAGCATTTTTTTTTCTAATTTTGCCACACAGATATTTTTTTCTTCTTTTTCCATACATTTTGTAGTGCAATGATTGGTGTCATTATAAATTACAATTGGTGGCGCAAAAAATAAGCCCTCATATGGGTCTGTATGTGCAAAATTGAAAGTGTTATGATTTTTAGAAGGTGACGAGGAAGAAACGAAAGTGCACTGATCTCTCTCTGTCTGCTGCTCTAACTGCTACCCTGGGACCAACTTGTGAGCCTTTACCTGTGTAAAAACTGACCTCCACCCTTGCTGTCTCCTATTGGCCTTAGAGCTGATTGACACTTAAACCAGCAAATCATAAGATGACCTGGGTTATCATGTGATATGCTTGTCACCCTAACATCATGCCAGTGCCCCCTGCTCCTCCCACTTCCTCTGGGTGCCAAAACGCTGTTCTTTTCATGAGTTTTTGAGCTTTTACTCTTTAGCATAATAAATCTATTGAACATGAAGTTTGGGATGTGTTTCCATAACCCTAATCTTTACTTCTCTACAATTTTATATATTTGCCTTTTGGAGGCGCCTTGGTTCATGTTATTGCCCTGTATTATACAGACATGGGGGAGATTTATCAAAATCTGTGTAGAGGAAAAGTTTACCAATTGCTCATAGCAACCAATCAGATCATGTTTTTAATTTTTCAGAAGCCTTTAAAAAAATTAAAGTCACAATCTGATTGTAATGGTCAACTGCACCACTCTTTCTCTAAAAAGGTCTCCCTCAATGTCCATAACACCCTATAGTAAAGAATGTGTCTTCTTTTTCTCCAATAACAGGCTTGTGCTGGATGTGACCCTGCAGGAATACTTGACGCAGGCGACCCCGCTGTAATTGTAAGTGAATATAGATAGCAACTAGGGATGAGCGAATCGAATCTGACAAATGCAAATTCGTTTTGAATTTCAGGAAATTTTACATTTGCAACAAATGCGAATATCGCCACAATACGAATATTGCGCAAATTGCTTCATTAAACTCCATTTAGTGCGGTCCGGGCATCTAAAATGGCGGATCCACACGTTAGGACATGGGGCAAGGAACTCTGGGAAGGGAAGGCGGGTGGGTGGAATGACCCTGAATCACATGCTGGATGTAGCCTATGAGTAGCCAGCCACCCCTGTGATGTCACAGTCCTAATTGGCAGACATCTTGCGGCCAGTCACATCAGCGTTCTATCACAGAGAGAGAGGGACATACAGCAGTGTTTGTCACACAGAAAAGCTTTTTTACAACAGCGATTCACCTCCCAGTTGCATCAGCGTTCTATTGCAGAGAGAGAGATAGAGGGACAGAGAGCAGTGTGTTGAACAGTAAAGCTTTTTTACAGCAGCGTTTCTCCTCAAGTCCAAATCCAGCATAGAAGCCCTGATAGGGAAGGGATAGATTTTGAGAGAGAAAGTACAGCAGTGATTCACCTCAAGCCCAAATTTGTCCCTGTTAAAGTCTGATGGGCCTACATACTGTGAAAGGCCAGCCAAACGTACACACCTGTTGGTGTTGTAGACAAATACTGTTACGCGTACTGGAGCACATTCTACTGCCCTCATAATTTCATACTGCATACGTACATCTCAGTGGTGTACCATTTTGATCCTGATAGTCTAAAGGGCCTAGTTACTGTAAAAGGCCAGCCAAAAGAGGTTGCAGCAGACGAGGGGCGAGTGGCAGCAGGAGTCACAGCGAGAGGCCTGAGCTCCCGGTATCGATTGGTTAACACGGTCATCCACTTCATCACAAGTGACATCTAATACCTGCAGTCAACAGTTGGTGGGTTCCTCAGACACAACCCTCATTTGGCATGGCCCGGGAGCAGTCCCTGTCCTCCAATTGCCTCTGTCCTATCCTGTTCCCACCCCCATAGAAGTATCCTATGCTGTGGGTTCAGCTCCACTTTTTAGTAAGTACGATCTAATAGAGGACAGTCAGCATCCAAGCCAAAAAGTGGAGGAGACATTCCCTGCTTCCTTCACTAAGTGGGCAAGTAGTGATGAGGAGAGTGGCATGGTAGGTGGTGTTGGGAGCGTTCAGGCTCCTGAAGCACACACTGTGGCGGAACCTGAGGAGGACATCAGTGATGTGCTGATACAACTTGATGATGATGAAGCCAAACGCACATGGGAGCAATGTGCAGAAGAGGCTTCATCATCAGGAAAAGAGAGTGACAGGTTGCCCGTGAGGCAGCAGTTGAGACAGCAAGGTGGTAGCATGATTGGGAGTCAGCATGGTGGCAGCATTGGGAAGTCTGGAGCCAAACATACCTGGGGTAGACCACCTGGTTCACGGCAGTCTGCCTACCCGGGAGGTAGTGGAACAGGGTTCCCTGGAGTTGGCGGCAGTTGCAGTCAGTCAGTGCAGACTGTTGGGGGGAATATCCGCTTCTCTGCAGTGTTTTTTATCAAGTATCCAGAGGATGTTAACATGGCCACATGCAATTTAAAAAAATATCTTTAATCTTTTAAATTATGTGGCCCTTTGGTCTGGTAAGGCTGCTGCCACCTCCAGGTTGTGTCATTCTGTGACCATGTGGTATACTCTTGTTGCTGCCACCTCCAGGCTTGGTCATTCTTCCACATTTTGGTATCCTCATGCTGGTGCCACCTCCAGGCTGTATCATTTTGCCACCATGTGGTATCCTCATGCTGCTGGGAGATTGCCTGAAAAAATTTATGGTAGCACTAGCTACCATAAATCTTCAATTTAAAGTACAAAAAAGTTTTTAATCTTAGGAATTGTGAGTCCCTATGGTCTCATCATTCTGCTGGGACATTACCTAAACATTTTTATGGTAGCACTAGCTACCATAAATAGAGATGAGCGAATTTCTGAATTTCGATTAAAAATGGCTATTTCTGTCCAACAGAGAGGCTCAATAGGGGTGTAGAACACTTTGCCTTTTCCTAACACGCATAGGGAGTGTGTTGTGTTATTGAACTAATACTGTTATTCAGTATGACATGCAGATTACAAACATCGCCATTAGAATCCCTGCCACAGAGCGTCTGGATCTGGCAGATTTTTTTATGTCGTTATTTTTATTTAATTTAATTAGAATTTAATTAAATGTTTTGATGACTCATTCTGGTGAGTATTGAGCTGGCAGTCCTCCACCAGGTGAGATACCACTTGTTCCAGCCCCTGCCTCTCAGCCCCCCCCCCCTAACTGTGAAAGTGCGAATGTTTCATTTAATCAGTTATGATTCATTGTTATCGCTCCAAGCTGTTTCATTGGATTCTTGTGATAATTCCACAGGTAATATGATGTCGACGACCATAGGGCCTCAGTCTTGAAAGTATTACATTGATTTTTTTTTTAAATTAAGATTTATATTAGATTCCCAAGTTTAATGTACCGGTGTTTACTTTGAACTAATACTGTATGACCACAAAACCAAATCTAACAAGGAGTCACATGGCAGCACAATGACAGAGCCTAGAGGTGGCAGCAGCATGAGGAGACCATAATCTGGCAGAATGACACAGCCTGGAATTGGCGTCAGCAAGAGGAGACCATATAGTGGCTGAATTACACAACCCGGAGTTGGTGGCAGCATGAGCAGACAATAGGGCTTCACAATCCCTAAGATTAAAAGATGAATTTTCAAATTTAAATTAAAGATTTATGTTAGCTAGTGCTATCATAAAAACTTTTAGGTAATGTCCCAGGCCCAGCAACATAAGTAAACCGTATAGTGGCTAAATGACACAGCCTGGAGGTAGCGGAAGCATGAAGAGACCATATAGTGGCTGAATGGCACAGCCTGAAGTTGGCGACAGCATGAGTAGAACATATAGAGGCTGAATGACACAGCTTTGAGGTGGCGGCAGCATGAGGAGACCATATAGTGGCTGAATGACACAGCCTGGAGGTGGCGGCAGCATGAGGAGACCATATAGTGGCTGAATGGCACAGCCTGGAGGTGGCAGCAGCATGAAGAGAACATATAGTGGCTGAATGGCACAGCGTGTAGGTGACGGACGCATGAGGAGAACATGTGTTGGCAGAATGAGACAGCCTGGAGGTGGCAGCAGCAACATCAGGAGTCCTGAAAGTGACCCGGTGACAGAGTGGTGCGGTGGGTGGCAATACCAGTACCTGGTGATGAAGGTGGGTAAAAAAAAGGTCTGATGCAGAGGAATGTTTGTAACTGGGGAGCAGCACCTTAAATCTGTTTGGTACTATCCATATTAGTAAAGTGTTGGTAAGGCACCACGGTCAATCTACTCTGATGCATCCGGCATTAGTGGTTAGAAATCCTGGCTGATCCATGCCTGATTCATCTTCACAAAGTTCAGTCTCTCCGCATTTTTCATGGACAGACGAGTTCTCCTTGGAGTGACTATGGGACACGGTGGAGGATGAGGAGGTGCAGTCGCCCACTGTCACAGGATCAATGGCCTGAGAGAGTGGAGGAGGATGCGGCGTGACTTGTTCAAGTTGCTGTTGTGGCTGTGCAGGAACCACATTAACCCAGTGGGCCGTAAAGGACATGTATTATCCCTGACCATAGTTACAGCTCCACACGTCTGCGCTGCCGTGCACTTTTTGTACACTTTGGTAGAGTAGGGTGGTGGGTGTTAATGCAGTACCCAGTGACAAAGGTGGGTGAAAGAAGGAGAACTTGGCATCAGATGAAAACGGTGAAGTGTTGGTATGCACAAGTACGTATTGAGGATATGCATTACGTAAAACGTAACTTTTAACATTATTCTTAGGATAAAATAAGTATTGATGTGATGCAAAGACCTCTAAAAGATGGAAGGGAACTACGTAAGGTCCATTGTAACAGGTGGAGGTAAAAACTTCCCCTGTAAAGCCCTACTCTCACACTATTAATTCCTTTATTGGCTAGTGTTACTCGTCCTAAAACTGGCAGCCCCACACAGGAAACTCTCTATTTCCACCTAAAAACTCTGGAAAATGGCAGTGTTTGTAGGTGGAAATAGGGAGAGGATCCTGAGAGGGACTGCCCTTTTTAAGACAAATAACACTTGCCCAGAAGGGAATTAATAGGGCAAGAGAAGTGCCTTACAGGGGAAGTTTTTACTCCCACCTGTTACAATGGACCATAAGTTGTTCCTTTCCACCTTTTAGAGGTCTTTGCATCACATCAATACTTGGTGTTTGTGGCACATGGTGTTTTTTGCACACCTTTCCTTTTGTTAGATTTTAAAAAAAAATTGGGTCCATATATTTTATCCTAAGAAAAGTTAAGTTTTAGCCAATGCATATCCTCAATACTTACTCGTGGTCTAATGCAGAGAAATTTCTGTAACTGGGGACCAGCACCTTAATTATGTTTTGCAGTATCCATGGCAGCACAATGAGAGAGCCTGGAGGTGGTAGCATCATCATGAGGAGACCATATGGTGGCACAATAACAGAGCCTGGAGGTGGCAGCATCAGCATGAGGACACCAAAGAGCAGCACAATGAGAGAGCCTGGAGGTGGTAGCATCAGCATGAGGAGACCATATGGCCGCACAATGACAGAGCCTGGAGGTGGGAGCATCAGCATGAGGAAACCATATAGCAGCACAATGAGAGAGCCTGGAGGTGACAGCATCAGCATGAGGAGACCATATGGCGGCACAATGACAGAGCCTGGAGGTGACAGCAGCAGCATGAGGGCCTTGCCAACTGAGGGTTGAGTCTGAGGAACCCACCAACTGTCCGATGTCACTTGGGATGAAGTGGATGACCGAGTGAACCAATCATGGCTGCTAGGTTGCTAGTTGAGACACGTCCACCAGCTGACACTAGGAGCTCAGACCTCTCGCTGCGACTCCTGCTGCCCCACGCCCCTAGTCTTCTGCGACCTCTGCCTGCGCCTTTTTAATTTAGGCCTCTACAACTCCTCTGTGCATGTCCTGGCACTTCTTTGCCTGACATACTTAGTGCGTATATGAGGGGAGTACAATACACTTCACTATGCTTAAAACAGCAGCAGGTGTGTATTTTTGGCTGGCCTTTTACAGTAACTAGGCCCTTAAGACTTTATCAGGAACAAAATGGTACAACACTTAGATCTACGTATGTGGTGTGCGGTTATGAGGGCAGTAGAATGTGCTCCACTACGCTTAACAGTATTTCTCTAGAATAGCAGCAGGTGTGTACTTTTGGCTGTCCTTTCACAGTATCTAGGCCCTTGCCAGATTAAAAGATACAAAATAGTACACTTCTTAGATGTGGGTATGTGATATGCACTTATGAGGGCAGAAACATGCGCTACAGTATGCTTAAAAAAACGTATTTTCGCACTCCAGCAGTACTTGCATACTAAACCCAAAATTGCACTCTCTCACAGACTATTAGGAATGGACTGTTGGGTATGGATTATACCATCTACAGACTAGTATGACCAGCAGACAATTTATGGTGGAACAAAGAGGGCAGAAAAATGCACTACAGTACGCCTAAATGTATTGGAGTAAAACACCAGCCGGTGATTACTTTTGCCTGGACTTTCACAGTATCTAGGCCCTTGACAGATTAACAGGCACAAAATAGTACGGTACTTAGGTGTATATATGTGTTATGCACTTATGAGGGCAGAAAAATGTGCTACAGTACACTTAAAAAAACAACTTAGTTTTGCACATCACCAGCAGTACATACTGTCCCTCATAGACGTCTGACAGGTCAGTTAAGGTCTTTGGGTTTGGAAATTTTAGTTTGTAACTGGATTGAACACTGGCTCATGGATCGTACCCAGAGAGTGGTGGTCAATGATTCGTACTCTGATTGGTCCCCGGTAATTAGTGGTGTACCTCAAGGTTATGTACTGGGCCCGCTGTTGTTTAATTTATTTATCAATGATATAGAGGATGGTATTAACAGCTCTGTTTCTATCTTTGCAGATGACACCAAGCTTTGTAGCACGGTGCAGTCTATAGAGGATGTGTATAGGTTACAAGATGACTTGGATAGACTAAGTGTCTGGGCATCCACTTGGCAAATGAGGTTCAATGTGGATAAATGTAAAGTTATGCATCTGGGTACTAATAACCTGCAGCATCGTATGTCTTAGGGGGGATTAAACTGGCAGAGTCACTGGTAGAGAAGGATCTGGGTGTACTTGTAGATCACAGACTACAGAATAGCACAATGTCAGGCTGCTGCTTCCAAAGCCGGCAGGATATTGTCATGTATAAAAAGAGGCATGGACTCAAGGGACAGGGACATAATACTCCCCCTTTATAAATCATTGGTACGGCCTTACCTGGAATATGCTGTTCAGTTTTGGGCACCTGTCCATAAAAGGGACACTGTGGAGTTGGAAAGGGTGCAGAGACGCGCGACTAAACTAATATGGGGCATGGAACATCTTAGCTATGAGGAGCGATTAAAGGAGTTACAATTGTTTAGTCTTGAGAAGAGACGTTTAAGGGGGGATATGATAAACGTATATAAGTATATTAATGGCCCATACAAAAAATATGGAGAAAAGCTGTTCCAGGTTAAACCCCCCCAAAGGACGAGGGGGCACTCCCTCCATCTGGAGAAGAAAAAGTTTAGTCTCAAGGGGCGACACGCCTTCTTTACCGTGAGGACTGTGAATTTATGGAACGGTCTACCTCAGGAACTGGTCACAGCAGGAACAATTAACAGCTTTAAAACAGGATTAGATACATTCCTGGAACAAAATAAGATTAATGCTTATGAAATATAAAATCTCATCCCTTCCCCAATATCGCGCCACACCCCTACCCCTTAATTCCCTGGTTGAACTTGATGGACATATGTCTTTTTTCGACCGTACTAACTATGTAACACCAGTGCTGCAGCACACAGTTGCTGTGTACTAAACCCAAAATTGCACTGTCTCACAGACTATTAGGAATGGACTGCTGGATATTATACCGTCTACAGACTAGTATCTATTAAACCATTTTTTGCGGAACAAAGACTCACAATTGCGCTGAAAAATTATTCCTGCCTCCTCTGCTAAGGTTTATGAAGTTGAGGCAGCTTGTTGTTGAGGCAACACACAACTCTCTGCCCGTCTCTGTAATACAATGTTGTAGAAAGTGATTGGGAGGTTAATGGCTGCAGTAAAAAAAAAAAAATTCAGTGAAAAAAACACTGCTCTCTGTCCACCAGAACGCTGATGTGACTAGGAGGTGAAGCACTGCTGGATAAAGCTTTTCTGTGTAACACACACACACACACACACAGGCTGTCCATCCTATCTCTCTGCAGTGTACTGTATGAAGTGACTATCCGGAATATGCTGATTTTATAGGGCTGTGACATCACAGGGGTGACTGGCTGCTGATAGGCTGCATGCTGCATGTGATTCAAGGTCATCCCGCTTGCTGTTATTCCCGCCTTCCCAGAGTTCCTTGCCCCATGTACTGACATGTGGATCCACCGTTGTAGATGCCCTGGAGCCTGCACCACAGTAAATGGAGTTTACTGAAGCGATTTGTGCAATAGAATCACGGCGATATTCGCATTCCTTGTGAGTCTAATTTTTCATGAAATTCTTAATGAATTTGAATGTGTCATATTCGATTCACTCATCTCTTATTACTTCTATTAAAAAATCCCAATCCTTTCAGTACTTATCAGTATTATTATTATTCTACAGAAAAAGTTATTTTATTTTTTAATTTCTTTTCTGTCTGACCACAGTGCTCTCTGCTGACACCTCTGTCCATGTCAGGGACTGTCCAGAGCAGTATAGGTTTGCTATGGTGATTTGCTTCTGCTTTGGCTAGTTCCCGACATGGACAGAGGTGTAAGCAGAGAGCCCTGTGGCCAGACAGAAATTCATAAAGAAAAGAACTTCATCTGGAGTATACAGCAGCTGATAAGTACTGGAAGGATTAAGATTTTTTATTAGAAATACATTTCAAAACTGTACAACTTTTTGGCACCAGTTGATTTAAAATAAATAGTTTTCCACCTGAGTACCCCTTTAAAGGTTTCTCAACCTGCTGGTGTACATAAGCTACTACACTATTGATGGGGCGTGGTGTGATGTCATGAGGGGGCTTGGCCAACCCACGCAGCGCACACACAGCGTTCGGAACTATGTTCTGAATGCTGGCCAGGGGAGTACCCCTTTAAAGGAAACAAGAGGGACAGGAGAAGGTAGGCAGCAAATCTTATATGATATTGTAGTCAGCACTAAATGGGACCCATTTAGTGCTGACTACAACAACATATAATACTTTGCACATGTGTATGTTCTTACAGGATTACATACGTTTAGTCTAGCAGCATAAACGGGCTTAATCCCATTTCCATATCTTTAGTGCTCCTGTCACTTTAGATTACAGGCAGTGAATCTTAACCAAGTTAGAAGGGGTCCTGTAAGAGGCAATTAATGCTGATTAAATATTAGTGAAAGATTGGCCGCAATTAGGAGAGATGTCTTTAGCAGAGGATAGAGCGAAGCAGAGGATAGAGCAAAGACGGCTGTCATGCCCCCTCCCATAGACTTGCATTGAGGGGGCAGGGCGTGACGTCACACGGGGGCAGAGTTGTGACATCACAATCTTCCATTCCCGTGGTCAGAAGCCAGACCCTCCAGCGCTTCCGGAGCAGTAACAGGTGGGTGCTGCGTGCTATATTGTGGGGGTCCCCAGCGGCGGGACCCCCGCGATCAGATTATTTATTTGTTTTTTTTAAGTAAGAATTTTATTGAGTTATAAACAAGAAGAACAGATATAACAAAGAATGGACATAAGTGTGGGTTCTCCACAGTCAGTCAGATAACAAAAACATACCAGGTAGATGGGGACATAACAATGGTATGTTCAAGGCCACGATTGTTGAATTGGTGAAACTCAGCAATGGAAAAACCTGGATGAGCAAGGAAAGAGGGGAAAAGGGAAAGAGCAAGAGCAGAGGAGGGGGGGAGAGGTACAGGGTCAGAGGAAGAAAAGAAGAAGTGAGTCAGGGAGATATGAGAAAGAAAGAAGAGAGGAAGAGAGAGAAAGGCAGGGGAGATCACTTACAAAGAAAACTCACCGAGTGGGTCAAATCCGTCTCTCGGGCCACAGAGTCAGGAGCAAGACCAGGGTGGGAAAGGTCGGGGTGGGAGAGGTAGTCCAGTGAAGTGGAGAAGGGGGGGGGAGACCACTATACAGTGTGGACAGAGCTATTATTAGTGTAAGTCCCTGAAATCAGGGGACGAGATGAATTGCTACCAAGGGGACCAAACTCTATAGTGTCTATCCATCTTTTGGTTAGAATCAGCTAACAACTCTTCCATTTTATAAAGATGTGCCACTTCCCGAAGCCAGGAGGAGAGGGTAGGAGGGGTAGTCGATTTCCATAGTCTGGGGATGACTTATCTAGCAGCCAGGAAGAGGAAGCGGAGAAGGATTCCAGTCCAGTGGGGTGTAGGTGAAGGGAGGATGGACAGTAGAAGGGGTTTCGGTTCCAGAGGAATATGTATGTTTGTCAGTCGGAATATCACATCTAGGACTTGAGACCAGAAGGACGTAATAAGTGGACACGTCAACCAAATGTGTTGGATAGATCCACCCTGAGCATCGCAACGCCAGCACACGTCCGGTAGCGAAGGATAGAATCAGGAGAGCAGTGCAGGGACCCTGTACCAACTCGTCAACAATTTGTAATTTGTTTTCTGAGCTTTACATGAAATAGATGATTTGTGACAAGCGGACAGGGCCATCTGCCATTCCTCCTCAGAGAGTGCACCAGCCAAAGCCCTCTCCCAACTTTGGCGAAAAGGCAGTGGGGCTGTCATGAAGGAGTCTAAAAGTAGACCATATAGGGAACTAACCTGGACGTGGTGCTGCCGCGGCAGAGGTACACATGGATTCAAAACGCGTCAAAGAACGATGTAGTCTCAGGGCTGCTTTGGAAGAAGGGAGAAGGGTGTGGAAAGTTAGTCCCTGTGATCTAGGGGTACCCAGGAAGGAGGTCGTTGAGGAGGCCGGGGGGAACGACTTGTTACCGAAGATTGGTGTCAGTGGGCCATCAGGTTCCACCACTGGGGAGGGTTTCAAGTAGGTAAATTGAGAATTTGCAATGGATGCCATTACTGGGGGTAGAGATTCCCAGATTGATTTTGAGAGAGCCGATGATGGCAGCCAGAGGAGGGAGCGTGGCTCAATCGAGGAGCTCAAGTTCTCTAGTTGTACCCACTGTTTGGACTCCCGGTTGTGGAAACTATCAAGTACCCTAGTCAATATGGTAGCCAGATAGTAAGATAGGCAGTCCGGGAGGGCCAATCCTCCTTCTGTCTTGCGTCTAATGAGGACATGTCGGGCTACACGGGGGTGACCGTTGGCCCAAACAAATTTTGTGAGGAGCGCAGAGACCTCCTGGAAGAAGCTGCGTGGTAGGTGTACAGGAATACAGGAAAATAGATACAGTAATCGGGGAAGAATGTTCATTTTGACAATGTTGATTCTCCCTATCTAGGAGAAGTCCCTGCTCTCCCAACGCGTCAGGTCCAGTTTCAATGCTGACAGTATCGAGGGAAAGTTTACACGGTACGTGTCTCGGGGATTTGCAGGGATTTGCACACCTAGGTATTTGAAGGATTTGGGTCGCCAGGCGAACAGGAAGGAGGAGGCTATCGCACGAGCCATATCGGGTGGGAGGTTAATGTTTAGGGCTTCGCACTTAGATGGGTTAAGTTTATAATTGCTGTATGCCGAGAACCGGCGGATGGCTGACAGTAGTGAGGGTAAAGTGGTTAAGGGGTTAGTGAGAAATAGGAGTAGGTCATCTGCAAATACAGAGCATTTGTAGTGGCCCGAAGGGGTGTTGAGGCCTCTAATGTCCACACCATGGCAGATATCAATGAGCAAATGCTCCATGCAGAGGACATATAACAGAGGCGACAAGGGGCAGCCCTGTCTCATACCATTTGAGATCACAAGGGGAGCAGAGAGCTGTCCGTTAATTCTAATTGGGGTTTGGAGTATAGGGCCATAATGTGAGCCTTCATCAGGGGTCCCAATCCTATCTGCTCAAGTGTCGCGTCTAAGAAGCCCCAATCCACTCTGTCAAAGGCTTTCTCCGCATCCAGGGAGAGTAGAAAAGTTGGAATTCTATTGCGGAGTGCATGATGAACAACCGAGAATGTCCACAACGTATTGTCCCGGGCCTCTCGTCCACGGACAAAGCCAGCTTGGTCAGAGTGGATCAGGGACTCCATGAGGTCAGAGAGGCGATTAGCTATCAGCTGTGTGAACAGCTTTGCATCTGAATTCAAGATGGAGATTGGGCGGTAGCTGGAGCAGAGAGTCAGATCTTTGTCCTCTTTAGGGATCACCGTGATGAAGGCTCTAAGGAAGGAGGGGGGGAGAGGAGAAGTGTTTGAAATACTATTAAAGGCGATGAGCAGGAGATTAGATAACTCATCTCGGAGGGATTTAAAAATTTTTGCGGTATAACCGTCGGGACCTGGGCTTTTACCTGCTGGCATGGAGGAAATAGCCGAGTGTAATTCAGCAAGAGTAAACGGAGTTTCCAGAGCTGCGGCTATATCCATCGAAAGGGTGGGAAGGGCGGTGGAGGATATGTAGTCTCACAATGAAGGTGTAGTAGGATCTGAGTGAGCAAGGTCAGTAGTAGTGGGGGGGGGGGGGGGGGGCAGGTTATAGAGGGAGAGGTAGTAGTGTCGAAAAGCCTCGAGGATATCTGGCGTCTTATGTGAGAGGGTCCCGGAAGGGGCACGAACTGAGGTCACAAACAGGGAAGATTTTTTGTTCCTGAGAGCTCTCGCCAGAATGCGAATTGCTTTATTGCCCCATTCATAGAAAGTGCACCCAGTCAGTTGGCGATAGCATTAAGGAAGTCCAGCAGGGCATGCCTAACTCTGAGGAGTTCCCTATATGTAGTCTCTGATTGAAATTGATTATGTTGGGATTCCAGGTGGTGTAGTTGGGTTAAAAGAGAGGTATATTTGGAGGTAGAATCCTTCTTTAATCTGGACCCATGTTTGACCAAAACCCCTCTCAAAACACATTTAAGGGCCTCCCATCTGACCATCGGGGACGTGGGGTCAGAATGATAGTCATGTGCGAAATTTGTTATTGTGGATTTGAGGTCCTCAAGGCAAAGATAGTCTTGAAGGAGGTTATCGTTGAGTCTTCAGGTTGCATGTGGTTTGGGGAAAGAAGGGAGAGTGAAGGAGAATTTAACTAGTGCATGGTCAGACATCGTCACCACTCCTATGTCAGCTCGGGAGACTGAAGTCAGTAGGTGATGTTGGCAAAAAATAGAGTCAATTCTGAAGTATACTTGTCTGGGGATAGAGTAAAAGGTGTAGTCATGGTGGTCAGGGTGTGTGATCCTCCAAACGTCACTTAATTGCATCAGGTGGAGTTTCCTCTTCAGAGCTCGAAGTTTGTTATAGCAGATATAAGAATGACCAGAGGAGGTATCCTGGAGGGGGCACAGGGGGACATTAAAGTCCCCACCTAGTATGATCGGGCCTCTAGCAAAAGAAGGCCAGGGCTTTGAGGGTCTACAGAAGGAATGACACCTGATTATGGTTTTTGGGTGTATAATGAAGCAATCGTCAATACCTGTCCAGCTAGTGTGCAGTTTACAAAAATAAATCGACCATGGGGGTCGATAACAGAGTCCTCAATCACAATGTGCAAGGATCTGTGGAATGCTATAGAGACTCCCTTTGACCTGGTTTCTGGATTAGCACTATGTAACCAGGTATGGTAGTAACGGGTGAGAAGTACTGGGATGCATCCCACCTTAAAATGCGTTTCCTGGAGACATAGGATCTGTACCCTTTGTTTATGGAAAGAGTATAAAAGTTGTGCTCTTTTCTCTGGGGTATTAAGACCCTTAACATTAAGGGTGGCTAAGGTGATGTCACCTGCCATAGGGGTGGGGAGGGGATGGAACAACTCACCATGAACTCTGAGGCCCGAGACGACGAACAGCCCATCAGAGAGGATTAGGAAGGAATCGGATAATCTGCAAGAAAATGAAACGAGAAGGCGATCAGACATCTTATCCCCTATACTTTGGATGTCTTTAACTGACCCGAAGGAGCGACTTTTGTGCTGTACTATGGATTGAGATGATTTAGGGTAATTTAGGATGGTGAGCGATACATAGTGAGTGAGGGAAGGAGAGATGAAATGATGTGGTTGGAATCTTTTGTGCAGTTTTGAAAATTTTAGATTAGGTTCACACTCAGTATTGTGGTCAGTATTTTGATCAGTATCTTTAGCCAAAACCAGGAGTGGTACCAATACAGAGAAAAACTAAAATGGAAAAATCTTAACCTTTTTCTGTGTTTTAGACTCACTCCAAGTCTAAAAATATTGACAAAAATATTGTGTGACCCCGGCCTTAATGTGTCAGAATATAAAAACTATTATCAGATTGTATTTTGTCTTAAGATTAGCTTATTTAAATATTTAAACATTTGTATCTCACCACAGGGGAGACTTTTCCTGTCTCCTGTTAATGTTGAGGAAGCGCTGTCCTACAATCTGGGGAGGAGTTTAGTAAGTATTCTTCCTTTGCTCTTTTTTATTTTATAAGGTCCATTGTGAGAAATTCATGTATATATTAAAACTAACGTCCACATACACAGATTCCTTGACACAGCTGCATACACATAATCTCTTCAATATAGAAAGAATAATAAGGGCACTCACCGTTCTTTATTTTCTCAAATTGAAAGACATTAATGCATTCAGGACGGGACAGACAAACAATCCGCAGGGTAACTTCTTCAGGCATTGGTGCCGTTTTGCGCTGTAGCATTCAGACACACCTATATACCCTATGACTCAGTCGTGGTCATGGTAACATATCAACAACAACCAAAAAATTTGTTGTTTAAAATTTTTTCTAAAAACAGTATGAATGAAGGGATTATGGCATTACACTCATATCAGTGCAATCATTAAGACCTATTGGTCTTAGAATCCATCTGGCTTCTTTCTTTAGAAGCATTTGTGCCGATTACATCCATCTGTGAGAATTCCACTCTCTCCAGGGTGGAAAAACAGTACCCATCTATTTCATTACTGTGCACTTTATTTATATGCTAAATGAAGTGTCTTGCTCCTATTTCTGTCTTTAACCCCTTAAGGACACATGACGTTCTCATACGTCTCCATTTCCAAGTCCTTAAGGACACATGACGTATGAGAACGTCATGTGTTTTACCGGCCCCCCGCAACCATCTGGAGCGGAGCCGGTCCCCGATGCCTGCTGAAATCGTTCAGCAGGCATCGGGGCATATCGCCCAGGGGGGTCATTATGACCCCCCATGTCGGCGATGGCCGCAGATCGCTGGACAATTCAGTCCAGCGATCTGCGGCGGATTCCGGGTCAATCGGGTCTCCAGTGACCCGGTGACCCGGAATTATTGGCTGATCGGGGCCGTCAGAGACGGCCCCGAACAGCCAGAGGCAGCAGGGGTGAGGTGGCACTGGTGCCACCTCACGATCGCCCTGATTCGTCGGCCGGATTACCGGCCGACCAATCAGGGCGCCTGCTGCGGGTGTCACTCCCGCAACCCGCTCCGCCCCTCTTCCGGAGGACGTGAGCGGGTGCGGGATGTGCACCCCGGGTGCTGGGGACCCCGATCCCCGGCGCCCCTGTTGGGATCGGGGCCCCAGGAGCAGCGGCGGCGGCGGAGACGACGAGGGACTGACCTGTGCGGCTGGATCGTTGGAGGTGAGTGACAGCCTCCTGCTGTTGCTTAGCAACAGCTCCCAGCATGCAACAAGGGCATGCTGGGAGCTGTAGTTATGCAACAGCAGGAGGCAGACCACCACAACTCCCAGCATGCCCTTATGGGCATGCTGGGACTTGTAGTTTTGCAACAGCTGGAGGCACATTCTTTCTATGGAAAAGTGCACCTTCAGCTGTTGTGTAACTACAACTCCCAGCTTGCACAATCAGCTAAAGTGCATGCTGGGAGTTGTAGTGGTGCATCTGGTGGTTGCATAACTACAACTCCCAGCATGCTCGTTGGCTGTCGGTGACTGCTGAGAGTTGTAGTTTTGCAACAGCTGAAGGCACACTGAGTTAAGTAGCAAACCAGTGTGTCTCCAGCTGTTGCATAACTACAATCCCCAGCATCCCCAGCCAAAGTAGTATGCCTCCAGCTGTTGCATAACTACAACACCCAGCATGCCCTTCCGCTGACCGTACATGCTGGGGGTTGTAGCTTTTGCAACAGCTGAAGGCACACTGGTTGCAAAACACTGAGTTTGTTACCAAACTCGGTGTTTCACAACCTGTGTGTCTCCAGCTGTTGCAAAACTACAACTCCCAGCATCCACTGATAGACCGTACATGCTGGGAGTTGTAGTTTTGCAACAGCTGGATGTCCCCCCCCCCAATGTGAACGTACAGGGTACACTCACATGGGCGGAGGATTAAAGTAAGTATCCGGCTGCAAGTTTGAGCTGCGTCAAATTTCCTGCCGTAGCTCAAACTGCCAGCGAGAAACTACTGTGAACCCCCGCCCGTGCGACTGTACCCTAAAAACACTACACTACACTAACACAAAATAAAATAAAAAGTAAAAAACACTACAAATACACATACCCCTACACAGCCCCCCTCCCCAATAAAAATGAAAAACGTCTGGTACGCCACTGTTTCCAAAACGGAGCCTCCAGCTGTTGCAAAACAACTACTCCCAGTATTGCCAGATAGCCACTGACTGTCCAGGCATGCTGGGAGTTTTACAACAGCTGGAGGCACCCTGTTTGGGAATCACTGGCGTAGAATTCCCCTATGTCCACCCCTATGCAATCCCTAATTTAGGCCTCAAATGCGTATGGCGCTCTCACTTTGGAGCGCTGTCGTATTTCAAGGCAACAGTTTAGGGCCACATATGGGGTATCGCCGTACTCGGGAGAAATTGGGCTTCAAATTTTGGGGGGTATTTTCTGCCTTTTAAAAAATGTAAAATTTTTGGGAAAACAAGCATTTTAGGTAAAAAAAATATATATTTTTTTACATATGCAAAAGTCGTGAAACACCTGTAGGGTATTAAGGTTCAAATTACCCCTTGTTACGTTCCCCGAGGGGTCTAGTTTCCAGAATGGTATGCCATGTGTTTTTTTTTTGCTGTCCTGGCACCATAGGGGCTTCCTAAATGCGGCATGCCCCCAGAGCAAAATTCGCTTTCAAAAAGCCAAATGTGACTCCTTCTCTTCTGAGACCTGTAGTGCGCCAGCAGAGCACTTTTCACACCCATATGGGGTGTTTTCTGAATCGGGAGAAATTGGGCTTCAAATTTTGGGGGGTATTTTCTGCTATAACCCTTTTTAAAATTGTAAAAATTTTGGGAAGCCAAGCATTTTAGGTAAAAAAAATATATTTTTTTTTACATATGCAAAAGTCGTGAAACACCTGTAGGGTATTAAGGTTCACATTACCCCTTGTTACGTTCCCCGAGGGGTCTAGTTTCCAAAATGGTATGCCATGTGGGCTTTTTTTGCTGTCCTGGCACCATGGGGGCTTCCTAAATGCGGCATGCCCCCAGAGCAAAATTTGCTTTCAAAAAGCCAAATGTTACTCCTTCTCTTCTGAGACCTGTAGTGCGCCAGCAGATCACTTTTCACCCCCATATGGGGTGTTTTCTGAATCGGGAGAAATTGGGCTTCAAATTTTGGGGGGTATTTTCCGCTATTACCCTTTTTAAAAATGTAAACATTTTGGGAAAACAAGTATTTTAGGTAAAAAAAAAATATTTTTTCTTACATATGCAAAAGTCGCGAAACACCTGTAGGGCATTAAGGTTCACGTTACCCCTTGTTACGTTCCCCGAGGGGTCTAGTTTCCAAAATGGTATGCCATGTGGTTTTTTTTTGCTGTTCTGGCACCATAGGGGCTTCCTAAATGCGGCATGCCCCCAGAGCAAAATTTGCTTTCAAAAAGCCAAATGTGACTCCTTCTCTTCTGAGACCTGTAGTGCACCAGCAGAGCACTTTTCACCCCCATGCGAGGTGTTTTCTGTATCGGGAGAAATTGGGCTTCAAATTTTGGGGGGTATTTTCTGCTATTACCCTTTTTAAAAATGTAAAATTTTTGGGAAACCAAGCATTTTAGGTAAAAAAAATATATATTTTTTTTACATATGCAAAAGTCGTGAATCACCTGTAGGATATTAAGGTTCACTTTACCCCTTGTTACGTTCCCTGAGGGGTCTAGTTTCCAAAATGGTATGCCATGTGTTTTTTTTTGCTGTCCTGGCACCATAGGGGCTTCCTAAATGCGGCATGCCCCCCAAAAACCATTTGTCGCTCCTTCCCTTCTGAGCCCTCTACTGCGCCCGCTGAACAAATAACATAGACATATGAGGTATGTGCTTACTCGAGAGAAATTGGGTTTCAAATACAAGTAAAAATTTTCTCCTTTTTACCCCTTACAAAAATTCAAAAATTGGGTCTACAAGAACATGCGAGTGTAAAAAATGAAGATTTTGAATTTTCTCCTTCACTTTGCTGCTATTCCTGTGAAACACCTAAAGGGTTAATACACTTACTGAATGTTTTATTGAATACTTTAGGGGGTGTAGTTTTTATAATGGGGTCTTTTATGGGGTATTTCTAATATGAAGACCCTTCAAATCCACTTCAAAACTGAACTGGTCCCTGAAAAATAGTGAGTTTGAAAATTTTGTGAAAAATTTCAAAATTGCTACTGAACTTTGAAGCCCTCTGGTGTCTTCCAAAAGTAAAAACTCATAAATTTTATGATGCAAACATAAAGTAGACATATTGTATATGTGAACCCAAAAAAAATATATTTTGAATATCCATTTTCCTTACAAGCAGAGAGCTTCAAAGTTAGAAAAATGCAAAATTTTCATTTTTTTCATCAAATTTTGGGATTTTTCACCAAGAAAGGATGCAAGTTACCATAAAATTTTACCACTAAGTTAAAGTAGAATATGTCACGAAAAAACAATCTCGGAATCAGAATGATAACTAAAAGCATTCCAGAGTTATTAATGTTTAAAGTGACAGTGGTCAGAATTGCAAAAAACGCTCCGGTCCTTAAGGTATAAAATGGCCTGGTCCTTAAGGGGTTAAGGAGCGGACATGCTCACGGCTTCAATGGAAGAGCAGCTATTTTGTTTTATCTACTGTATATAGAATTGGTTACACTTACAAACCAAGGCATACACCATTTATGTTAAACAGCAGGCTATAGATTGATTAATTTTTATAGTATAACCTGATAAACTGATCTCTTTTTGTTTTGAATTTAGCCACAAAAGGAACAGGAGCCACAACACAAATTCCCTTTAGGTCTCAATTCAGACAACCAGTCTTTTTTCAAATTTTTTCTGTATGTCACATTAGGTTTCTTGCTTGTAAACTCCCTTCATATCGTCATCTTCTTGCAAAATGTACCCATTGTTCACTATTGCGTTTTTCAACACTAAATTTAATGGGGTATTATTAAACAAAAAAAAAAACACAACTAGGATTAGATATTTTCTCTACTTTTCCTTTTTAACAATTTTTCTCTTGGGATTTGGTCTACTTTCCTTCTAGCCTCACGTATGATTCTTATTGGGTTCCCCCTCTGTAAAAGCCGAGTTTTTAAGTCATCTGTTTACAAAAATGATTGGGGTAATTATTAATCTTCTTCATCTTAACATCCGTCCAAAAGGTATACTACACTTTTCGTGTGTAGGATGAAAGGAATTAAAGAGAAATAACCCAAAGTCTGGACCTTATTACGGACTATATCAATTTTTCATTTAGATAAGTCACAAACTCCAAAAATTTGGTTTCTGAGCCATCCCATACCACAAAAAAAATCATCCACATACCGCAGATATCATTTAAATTTTACCAAAAAAGGGAAAAGAGGCTGGGGACCCCAAGGCAGTCCCGTGGATCTACCTGTACAATTCCCCCCCATAATGGAAGGCGTTATGTGGGATATGAGTATACTGTCTCGCAACATCTATCGAGGTTAGCTTAAAGTCCGGCTGCCAATATAATTCATTCAAAATTATGATTAAATCACCTGTATCCCGCAAGTAGGAAGGTAAGTCTTTAACCCCTTTTGACCTTAAGGAGCAGGCCAATTTTCCTTTTTGCAGTTTAATTTTTTTCTACTCCCCTTCTAAAAATCATAATACTTTCAATTTTGCACCTACAGACCCATATGAGGGCTTGTTTTTTGAGACATCAATTGTTCTTTGTAATATCATCAATCATTTCACCACAAAATCATTGGCAAAACCCCCCAAAAAATAAATTAAATTTATCAGGTAAAAAAGGACGCAATATATTTAATCTGTAGGTCCATACGGTTACAAGGATATCCAATTTATTTAGGTTTTATTTTATTTTACTACTAAAAAATTATAACTACATGCACCAAAATTAGCATGTTAAAAATTGTCCTTTTTTGACCCCTATAACTTTTTTCTTTTTCCCCATATGGGGCTACATGAAGGCATGAAGGTTCATTTTTTTGTGTAGTTTATATCGGTACCATTTTTATTATGAAGGGACTTTAAGATTTTTTTTACTAGTGTTTGTATGGTATATGAAGTGACTAAAAATGCACAGTTTTGGACTTTGGTGTTTTGTACGTGTACACCATTGATCATGCAGTTTGTGTTCGGGGCTCCATACGTGTACTAGTGACAGGAAAGATTGCCTACATACCTATACAAGATCTTACCCTATGTCAAGATTTGGCTGGCTGGAGGTGGATCCTCTGTGCCAGAGAGGGATTGGCGTGGACCATGTTGGTGGACCGGTTCTAAGTGGCTACTGGTATTCACCAGAGCCCGCCGCAAAGCGGGATGGTCTTGCAGCGGCGGTAGCAACCAGGTCGTATCCACCAGCAACGGCTCAACCTCTCTGACTGCTGAAGATAAGCGCGGTACAAGGGAGTAGACAAGAGCAAGGTCGGACGTAGCAGAAGGTCAGGGCAGGCAGCAAGGATCGTAGTCAGGGGCAACGGCAGGAGGTCTGGAACACAGGCTAGGAACACACAAGGAAACGCTTTCACTGGCACAATGGCAACAAGATCCGGCGAGGGAGTGCAGGGGAAGTGAGGTATAAGTAGGGAGTGCACAGGTGAACATACTGATTAAGCCTGCTGCGCCAATCAGTGGCGCAGTGGCCCTTTAAATTGCAGAGTCCCGGCGCGCGCGCGCCCTAAGGAGCGGGGCCGCGCACGCCGGGACAAGACAGACGGGGAACGGGTCAGGTACGGGAGCCGGTATGCACATCGCGAGCGGGCGCCTCCCGCATCGCGAATCGCATCCCGGCTGGGAATTATATTGCAGCGCACCTGGTCAGCAGGTCTGACCGGGGCGCTGCGAATGACAGGATGCTGCGAGCGCTCCAGGGAGGAGCGGGGACCCGGAGCGCTCGGCGTAACAGTACCCCCCCCCTTGGGTCTTCCCCTCTTCTTGGAGCCTGAGAACCTGAGGATAAGACTTTTATCTAGGATGTTGTCCTCAGGTTCCCAGGATCTCTCCTCTGGGCCACAGTTTTCCCAATCTACCAAAAAAAATCTTTTCCCTCTGACAGTCTTGGAGGCCAGAATCTCCTTCACAGAGAAGACGTCAGATGAACCGGAAACAGGAGTGGGAGAAACAACTTTAGGAGAGAAGCGGTTAATGATGAGTGATTTAAGGAGAGAGACATGGAAGGCATTGGGAATACGAAGAGAAGGAGGAAGAAGGAGTTTGTAAGAGACAGGGTTAATCTGGCACAAGACTTTGAAAGGGCCAAGATAGCGTGGTCCCAGTTTGTAACTGGGGACACGAAAGCGGACATATTTAGCGGAGAGCCATACCTTGTCTCCGGGAGCAAAAATGGGGGGAGTTCTTCTTTTCTTATCAGCAAATCTTTTCATCCGGGATGAAGCCTGTAAAAGAGAATTTGGGGTTTCTTTCCATATGGTGGAAAGATCACGAGTCACCTCATCCACAGCGGGCAAACCAGAGGGCAAGGGAGTAGGGAGGGGAGGAAGAGGGTGACGGCCGTACACCACGAAAAATGGGGATTTAGCAGAAGATTCGGAGACTCTGAAGTTGTATGAGAATTCGGCCCATGGTAGAAGATCTGCCCAGTCATCCTGGCGGGAGGAAACAAAATGCCGTAAATAGTCACCCAGGACCTGATTAATTCTTTCTACTTGCCCATTGGATTGGGGATGATAAGAAGAGAAGTTTAATTTGATCTTGAGCTGTTTACAGAGGGCCCTCCAGAATTTAGACACGAATTGGACGCCTCTATCCGAGACGCTATGCGTGGGCAAACCGTGAAGGCGAAAAATGTGTACAAAAAATTGCTTTGCCAACTGAGGCGCTGAAGGAAGACCAGGAAGAGGAATAAAATGTGCCATCTTGGAAAATCGATCAACGACCACCCAAACAACTGTGTTGCCACGGGATGAGGGCAAGTCCGTAATAAAGTCCATACCAATCTGTGACCAAGGCTGTTCAGGAACAGGCAGAGGATGAAGGAGACCAGCAGGCTTCTTGCGAGGAGTCTTATCCCAGGCACAGACAGTACAGGCCCGCACGAAATCAATAACATCAGTCTCCAGAGTCGGCCACCAATAGAAACGAGAGATGAGTTGAACAGATTTTTTGATGCCCGCATGGCCTGCGAGGTGGGAGGAGTGTCCCCATTTGAGAATCCCGAGACGCTGGCGTGGAGAAACGAAGGTCTTCCCTGGAGGAGTTTGCCTGATGGAGGCTGGAGAAGTGGAGATCAGACAGTCAGGAGGAATGATGTGTTGCGGAGAGACCTCTACTTCAGAGGCATCAGAAGAACGAGAGAGGGCATCGGCCCTAATGTTCTTGTCAGCAAGGCGAAAATGGATTTCAAAGTTAAAACGGGCAAAGAACAACGACCACCTAGCCTGGCGAGGGTTCAGTCGTTGGGCAGACTGGAGATAGGAGAGATTCTTGTGATCAGTGTATATGATAACTGGAAATTTTGATCCCTCCAGCAGGTGCCTCCATTCCTCAAGCGCCAATTTAATGGCCAGTAGTTCTCGATCACCAATGGAGTAGTTTCTCTCCGCCGGAGAGAAGGTCCTAGAAAAAAAACCACAAGTAACAGCATGCCCGGAAGAATTTTTTTGTAGAAGGACAGCTCCAGCTCCCACAGAGGAGGCATCTACCTCCAATAGAAAGGGTTTAGATGGGTCAGGTCTGGAGAGCACGGGAGCAGAAGAAAAGGCAGACTTGAGATGTTTAAATGCGTCTTCCGCTTGGGGAGACCAGGACTTAGGATTGGCATTTTTCTTGGTTAAAGCCACGATAGGGGCCACAATAGTGGAGAAGTGTGGAATGAATTGTCTGTAATAATTGGCGAACCCCAAAAAACATTGGATAGCACGTAGTCCGGAGAGGCGTGGCCAATCTAAGACGGCAGAAAGTTTATCTGGGTCCATTTGTAGTCCCTGGCCAGAGACCAAGTGTCCTAGGAAAGGAAGAGATTGACATTCAAAAAGACATTTCTCCATTTTGGCATAAAGTTGATTGTCCCGAAGTCTCTGAAGAACCATGCGGACATGCTGGCGGTGTTCTTCCAAGTTGGCAGAAAAAATCAGAATATCGTCCAGATAAACCACAACACAGGAATATAGGAGATCACGAAAAATTTAATTTACAAAGTCTTGGAAGACGGCAGGGGCGTTGCACAGGCCAAAGGGCATGAACAGATACTCAAAGTGTCCATCTCTGGTGTTAAATGCAGTCTTCCATTCGTGCCCCTCCCAGATGCGGATGAGATTATAAGCACCTCTTAAGTCCAGTTTGGTAAAGATGTGGGCGCCTTGTAGGCGTTAAAAGAGTTCCGAGATAAGAGGTAAGGAGTAACGTTTTTTTTACCGTGATTTTATTAAGTCCGCGGTAATCAATGCAAGGGCGTAGGGAGCCATCTTTTTTGGACACAAAAAAAAATCCAGCTCCGGCAGGAGAGGAGGACTTGCAGATAAACCCCTTTTTTAAATTCTACTGGATGTACTCCGACATGGCTAGAGTCTCTGGAGCAGACAGGGGATAGATTCTGCCCCGGGGTGGAGTGGTACCCGGGAGGAGGTCAATAGGACAGTCATAAGGCCTGTGAGGAGGTAAAGTCTCTGCTTGCTTTTTGCAAAAAACATCAGCATAGTCCATATAAGCCTTAGGAAGACCGGATTCCGGGGGAACCACAGGGTCACGACAGGGAGTACTGGGAACCGGTTTAAGACAGTCCCTGAGACAAGAAGTACCCCAGTACCCCAGTTGATTTCTCCTGTGGACCAACCAAGGGTTGGGGAATGGTGTTGAAGCCACGGTAATCCAAGAAGAATTTCAGAAGTGCAGTTGGAGAGGACCAAAAATTCAATTTTTTCGTGATGGGGTCCGATGCACATTAGGAGAGGTTCCGTGGGGTAACGCACGGTACAGTCCAATCTTTCATTGTTAACAGAATTAATGTAGAGGGGTCTGGCGAGACTGGTCACCGGGATGTTGAACCTGTTGATGAGAGAGGCCAAAATAACATTTCCTGCAGATCCGGAATCCAAGAAGGCCATAGCAGAGAAGGTAGAAGAAGATTTCCGCACAGGCACAGTAAGGCGTGGAGAAGCAGAGTTCACATCAAGAACTGTCTCACCTTTGTGCGGAGTCATCGTACGTCTTTCCAGGCGGGGAGGACGGATAGGACAATCCTTCAAGAAGTGTTCGGTACCGGCACAGTACAGGCAAAGATTCATGCGGCGTCGTGTCCTCTCTTGAGGTGTCAAGCGAGACCGGTCAACTTGCATAGCCTCCACGGCGGGAGGCACAGGAACGGATTGCAGAGGACCAGAGGAGAGAGGAGCCGGGGAGAGAAACCGCCTCGTGCGAACAAAGTCCATATCCTGGCGGAGCTCCTGACGCCTTTCGCATGTCAATGCGGGTGGCAAGATGAATAAGTTCATGCAGGTTAGCAGGAATTTCTCGTGCGGCCAGCACATCTTTAATGTTGCTGGATAGGCCTTTTTTAAAGGTCGCGCAGAGGGCCTCATTATTCCAGGATAATTCGGAGGCAAGAGTACGGAATTGGATGGCGTACTCGCCAACAGAAGAATTACCCTGGACCAGGTTCAGCAGGGCAGTCTCAGCAGAAGAGGCTCGGGCAGGTTCCTCAAAGACACTTCGAATCTCCGTGAAGAAGGAGTGTACAGAGGCAGTGACAGGGTCATTGCGGTCCCAGAGCGGTGTGGCCCATGACAGAGCTTTCCCAGACAGAAGGCTGACTACGAAAGCCACCTTAGACCTTTCAGTAGGAAACTGGTCCGACATCATCTCCAAGTGCAGGGAACATTGCGAAAGAAAGCCACGGCAAAACTTAGAGTCCCCATCAAATTTATCCGGCAAGGATAATCGTAGGCCGGAAGCGGCCACTCGCTGCGGAGGAGGTGCAGGAGCTGGCGGAGGAGATTGTTGCTGAAGCTGTGGTAATAGCTGCTGTAGCATCACGGTCAGTTGAGACAGCTGGTGGCCTTGTTGCGCTATCTGTTGCGACTGCTGGGCGACCACCGTGGTGAGGTCGGCGACAACTGGCAGTGGGACTTCAGCGGGATCCATGGCCGGATCTACTGTCACGATTCGGCTGGCTGAAGGTGGATCCTCTGTGCCAGAGAGGGATTGGCGTGAACCGTGTTGGTGGACCGGTTCTAAGTGGCTACTGGTATTCTCCAGAGCCCGCCGCAAAGCGGGATGGTCTTGCAGCGGCGGTAGCAACCAGGTCGTATCCACCAGCAATGGCTCAACCTCTCTGACTGCTGAAGATAAGCGCGGTACAAGGGAGTAGACAAGAGCAAGGTCGGACGTAGCAGAAGGTCAGGGCAGGCAGCAAGGATCGTAGTCAGGGGCAACGGCAGGAGGTCTGGAACACAGGCTAGGAACACACAAGGAAACGCTTTCACTGGCACAATGGTAACAAGATCCGGCGAGGGAGTGCAGTGGAAGTGAGGTATAAGTAGGGAGTGCACAGGTGAACATACTGATTAAGCCTGCTGCGCCAATCAGTGGCGCAGTGGCCCTTTAAATTGCAGAGACCCGGCCGCGCGCGCCGGGACAAGACAGACGGGGAACGGGTCAGGTACGGGAGCCGGGATGCGCATCGCGAGCGGGCGCCTCCCGCATCGCGAATCGCATCCCGGCTGGGAATTATATTGCAGCGCACCCGGTCAGCAGGTCTGACCGGGGCGCTGCGAATGAGAGGATGCTGCGAGCGCTCCGGGGAGGAGCGGGGACCCGGAGCGCTCGGCGTAACACCCTAGCATAGCGGTCTGAGTTGTGCCATAACCGTGTAGTGAGGGCACGCCTATAGAGGGCATGCACTATAGTTAAGGAATAGAATAAGGGAGGGTTGGGTGGGTTCCACAAACGTCACGTGCTCCGCCCCTGTAGGAGAGGGGAAGTTATATACACACGCCCCCACCTGTTCCCAATAAGCCCCACCTGGAAGTGCAGGGAGCGATAATTACTTCTGCCCCTCACACAAATACAGCCCATCAGGCTTTATACTTTTGTTCGGGGCTCCATACGTGTACTAGTGACAGGAAAGATTGCCTACATACCTGTACAAGATCTTACCCTAGCATAGCGGTCTGAGTTGTGCCATAACCGTGTAATGAGGGCCTATAGAGGGCAAAAAGCAACCATGCTAGGATGAATACAATTCCTGAAATAACTCATCCTACACCCAGCATCAATCTTCACCTACCCGAAGTAGACTATACCTAGTGTGCTGAAAGAGTAGCCCTGACCAACTAGTGACTACTAGAGGTGGTAACCATACCTTTGAAACCGTGGTAGTAACGTCCACCTGTAAAGAATCAACCTGAGAATAACCTTCCCTGCCAAATATACTAACTGAATTATACCTATTACCATCCCTACTTATGACATTACTTCAAATGGACACGGAAAGGCTAACTTCATGGCAGGTCTGAAAAGCACCAATCCCTTGCTATTTAAGAGGCAAAAACTAAACTGACAGATAAATGACAAGAAATACCTATCTACCTGATAGACCGTGTGGGTCATGTTGCCTGACAAGGTTCACGAAGGCACCTTACCTGATTGAGATAGTAACAACAGACATACCTAACTAGCCACTGTACTGACCCAACTGGACTTGGAAGTGATGACCCGTTGCAGATGACAGCTCCCTGCGTGAGCAACGTGCCTGTAGACGTGACCAGTGTTTAGGTGAACCATCATGCCTGTAGACCTGACAGGTCTTTGTGACACCGTCGTGCCTGAACCCGTCACAGGTCCCCGCGAAACCATCGAGCCTGTAGACATGACAGGTCTTTGTGAAATTATTGTGCCTGTAAACGTCACAGGTCTTTGTAAACCACTTTTTTTTTTCAAATACGTAAGTGTGAAATGCCATATTGAGATTGTATGCTATCTGAAACGTGTCAGATTACCTACATAACCATGTCAAATCAATTGCTCTGAAATGAGACAGCAGCAACCACGATTCAATCCCCGATCCTAAAGAAATGAGTCATGTAACTGTTAGTGTTGAGCGGCATAGGCCATATTCGAATTCGCGAATATTCGCGAATATATGGACGAATATTCGTCATATTCGCGAATATTCGTAATATTCTCGTTCTATTTTCGCATATGCGAATATTCGCGTGTGCGAAAATTAACATATGCGAAAATTTGCATATACAAAAATTAGCATAAACTAAAATTCGCATATGCGAAAATTCGCACACCAGTCTCACACAGTAGTATTAGAGCCTTCTTACACCACATAAGCTGGAAGCAGAGAGGGGTGATCACTGTGATGTGTACTGTGAAAAAAACAAAACAAAAAAAAACGAATATTCGTAATTACGAATATATAGCGCTATATTCGCGAATATTCGCGAATTCGCGAATATGCGATATTCGCGAATAAAATTCGAATTGCGAATATTCGCGAGCAACACTAGTAACTGTGTATTAAATACACAATATAGCTGCAACTAAATGCCGGCCCTCCTTAAAAGAGAACGTGCAACTATGCCGGATAGTTGAATCTGTGTACTATAACGAAATGATAACGTAATCGAGAAATACAACAGACGAGGTTGTATCTGACCTGAAAACGTGTCAAGTCATAACAAATATAACAAACGACAAAATTGCTCTGAAAATGAGTCAGTAGCAACTGGCATTACCCCTTTAACCTGAAGAGGAGTCAGGCAACAGGGTAACATCATGAGTATTCCTGACAAAACACCTGTATGAAGCTGGCGTGTTGTTCTGAAGGCAGTAACAAAAATGACCAATTGTGTCCAATACCCTAACCAAATGATCTACACCCACTGTGTGCACCGCATGAAACATGTTAACCGTATGTGCGGCATAACCTGCTAACAGTATACCCAACTACAAGTCGCTATTCAATATGTTATTGCTCTGAGACATGTCTGTAACAATAACCTATGTGTTGCATCCCCCCCCCCCCCCTACAGACGTAGGAGGTTTAAGAATATGTGCTCGATATATCTGCAATGAATGTAAGCACAATATGAATACTGTAATCATGTATTGTAAATATATGTACAGCCAGAGGTGCAACTGCTATTCAACACTAGGAACGAATGCACATAATAACCTACCCGCATACAACTATGGTAGTATGCAACAAATGCTGTGTACTGGTGCATGTATCATACACAAGCTGGGAGCGTAAGTACCGTGAAAATGTAAGGAATGTTATGAATTTATGCTCTAACACCATTATGAGTACAGCATACATGCCTAGAAATAAAGTGTAAACAACATATCTCTAAAAAGATAAAAGACAACGTGCAACTATGCTGGATAGTTGAATAGGTCTACTATAAGTAACTGATAACGTGGTCATGAAATACCACGGAGGAGGCTGTATCTGTCCTGAGAACCTCTCAGGTCATGACAATAAACCACAATGTAATTGCTCTGAAAATTCGTCGGTAGCAACCAACATTAACCCCTTAAGCTGAAGGAGTCAGGCAAATAGGGCAACGTCTAACAAAGCTGTATAAGCTTTCCGTATAAACACTATGCACGGATACGCAGTATGGAAGCTATGAGCATGAGTACAGTAAAGCTACGGGAGCATATGTGTAGTGTAGACTCTAAGGATGGAAATGCAGAAAAACTATTACCCATGTGCAGTACAACAAAATAAAGCTATGAACGTAACCAGACTACCAAACTATGAGCGTAACGTGCAACTATGTACTATAACGAAATGATAACGTAATCGAGAAATACAACATACGAGGTTGTATCGGACCTGAAAAACTGTCAGGTCATAACAAATACACAAACGACAAAATTGCTCTGAATACGAGTCAGTAGCAACCGACATTACCCCTTAACCTGAAGAGGAGTCAGGCAACAGGTTAACATTGTGACTATTCCTGAAATTGGTTGCTCTGAATGTGAGTCAGTAACAACCGCGATTCAATCCCTGATCCTGAAGGAATGAGTCAGGTTACCGGGTATTGAACAGCCAATTAGTGCCACTAAAATGATGACCACCCTTTGAAAGAGTACCTGTGCTGGGTAGTTGAATATGTGTACTATAACTAACTGATAACGTAGTTGTGAAATACAACAGAGGAGGTTGTATCTGACCTGAGAACTTGTCAGGTCATGACAATAAACAACAATGCGATTGCTCTGAACAAGTCAGTAGCAACCAACATTGACCCCTTAACCTGAAGAGGAGTCAGGCAATAGGGCTACATCCTGACAAACCTGAGTGAACTTTCCGTATAAAAGACTATGAACGAAAACACAGAATGAATGCTATAAACATACGTACAGTAAAAGCTATGGGAGCATGTGTGTAGTGTAGACGCTATGGATGAACATGCAGAATAAATACCATTACCCATGTACAGTAAACGCTATGGATGTTAATGCAGAGAACATAACAGAATGAATGCTACATGTACGCAGAATAAGTACTACAACGTGTCAGCATAATAATTACTACCATCGTATGTACAGAATGAAAGCTACGAATATCCGTGTAGTGTATTGCTACAATTATATGTGCAATATACATGACGTGAACATGTCTGTGGTATGAATACAACGAGCGTGTATGTGGTATAAATGCTATGAGTGTATAGTGGTATGATACTATCAGCAGTATAATGCTATGAGTATACTTGCAGTATCAATGCTAAGAGCGTATGTGCCTGATGTAGGCCATGTGTATGTGCAGTATAAATGATACAAGTACGTGTGCAGTATAAGTGTCGAGCATATGTGCTACGAATTAATATGTGGTATGATGCTATGAGGTATGAGTACTATGAGCAGAATAATGCTGTGAACATGCTATGAGCGCGTGGCCACAACTGCACGAAACAGCATGTCACTATGTGTGAGAACCATAGGAAACCTGCGTGTATGAATGCGGTGAACATGTGAACAACAAAACCATGACCGTGTAACCAATATAACTGCCATGAGCGTATGAACCGTATGAACCCTGCGTGTATGAATGCGATGAACGTGTGAACAACAAAACCATTACCCTGTAGCAAATATAACTGCCAGGAGCGTATGAACCCTGCGTGTATGAATGCGATGAACAACAAAACCATAACAGTGTGACCAATATAACTGCCATGAGCGTATGAACCCTGCGTGTATGAATGCGATGAACGTGTGAACAACAAAACCATGACCGTGTAACCAATATAACTGCCAGGAGTGTATGAACCCTGCGTGTATGAATGCGATGAACGTGTGAACAACAAAACCATAACCGTGTGACCAATATAACTTCCATGAGCGTATGAAACCTGCGTGTATGAATGCGGTGAACATGTGAACAACTTAAGAACCGTGAGCGTGTGACCACTATAACTGCCATGAGTGTATGAACCGTATAATCGCTATAGGCAGTATACTGCCGTAACCAGTATGAAATACCATAAACATGAACCGAATGATACTTTGAGCATATGAACCAATGATAATTACGAGGTGTTTGATTGCCATGAACGTAACATGGTAGAAAGAACGTAAGACCATGAACATGCCAAGAATGTGAACAGCATAAAAGCCAAGTTTGTGGACCGTGTAAAACACCAGCGAGTGAGAGAATAACCATGAGGTGAATAGCATAAACGAGTTTGCACAGTATAAATGCTGTGAATGTATCGTCAGTGAGTATATGTACCGCATATAATGATATTAGCACATGAAACTGTATACATACTATGCGCGTACTAGCAGTGTGCCATAAGCGTATGAATTAACCATGAGAGTACGGAAGATAAGAAACTTATTGAGTTATCAAACCGTGAAGATGCTCTACTCGTGTGCACCTTGTAACAGTAATACGTGTATGCCCATTATAAACCAAGCGTATGAACCGTATGGATACCATGATCGTGCAAATAACGAGTATTACACTGTGTATACTATGATTTAATTAGATGTGGCCTATGTTATATCTCTACAGAGCATTGCACCCTACTGTATACTATATTGAAACAAGACACTCTGCAGAGCACTGCATCACACCAAACAGTAAATGCCACTCTGTCTTGCAACGAGACCCTTTGCAGAGCATTGCACCACACTGCACATGCTAACTGTAACGACCCTCTGCAGACCATTGCACTATGCCCTATATATTATGTTATATTTAAACCATCCCATCTGCAGAGCATTGCACTAACTGTATAAAGTTTGTTTATAATGAGACCATCTGCAGAGTATAGCACTATACTGTATACAGTATATATTATATTGTAACAAGACCATCTGCAGAGCATAGCACCAAAGCTGTATATCATGTATACTATATTGTAATGAGACCATCTGCAGAGCATTGCACCACAGCTGTATATCATGTATACTATATTGTAACAAAACCATCTGCAGAGTATTACACCACAACTGTATATCATGTATACTATATTGTAACGAGACCATCTGCAGAGCATATCACCATAGCTGTATATCATGTATACTATATTGTAACGAGACCATCTGCAGATTATTGCACCACAACTGTATGTCATGCATACTATATTGTAACGAAACCATCTGCAGAGCAAACGTTATATTGCAACAACCCTCCGCAGAGCATTGCACTAAACTTTAGATTAACGATTGCAGACTAGCTGACAGGACTGCCTAACGAGGACTGGGCAGCTGCCGCAACCTGTCCCAAGGGCATAGACAATTGTAGCTGTGCGGGTGGTCCACATGTCGCCATGAGGCAGCTAGCGGGCTGCGCGAAATGCTGAGGCCGTGCCACACCCAGCACCGATTTATCGCACCTGCTTGCCGCTCCTGGCCCCCACTACCTCTGCAGGCAGAGCCAGCCAGAACCATACCTCCCCAGATAAGACAGCCAGCGGAGCTGCCAGGATGCCGCACCTGCACCCCCCCAGACTCATGATCAGCGAGGCCTCCGCACCGTGAGCAGCAGCAGCTCTGAAGATTTTTGTGGGAGATTCAAACACCAGACTGCAAAAGGAAGCAGAGATTCCACAAACGTCACGTGCTCCGCCCCTGTAGGAGAGGGAGGAGTTATATACACACGCCCCCACCTGTTCCCAATAAGCCCCACCTGGAAGTGCAGGGAGCGATAATTACTTCTGCCCCTCACACAAATACAGCCCATCAGGCTTTATACTTAACTTACCTTATATTTTAATAGTTTGGACATACACGCACGTGGGGATACCATGTATTATTATGTTTATTTTTTATAACATTATTTTATTTAAAAAATGGGATAAGGGGGGTGATTCAATCTTTTATTAGGGAAGGGGTTATTCACTTTTCTTAACCTTTTTATTTACACTTTTTCCTTTTCTTTAGCCCCCATTGGGGGCTATAACATGCAATCTTCTAATTGCATACACTGTTCAAGGCTATGCCATGGCAAAGCATTGGTCAGTGTTATCAGTGCTCTGCTGTTCCAGCCTGCCATAGCTGTCCAGTGCCTCAGAGCACTGATCAGATGGTGAGGAGGCAGGTAAGGGCCCTCTCGCTATCCACTTAGCTGATTGGGACCAGTGTTTGTGCCGTAGATGTCCCGATCAGCTGCCCGGAGCTAACCGACACCATTTACCCTGCACTTTAGATGTCACAATTAACTTTGATTGCGGAATCTAAACGTTAATGCTAGGCATCAGCCCAATTGGTGATGCCCCGCATTAACCATAAATCCTGGCTGCTCACAGTAGAAGTACTCAAAGGGTTAACACTCTCTGAGGTTTTGGCTTGGCCTGAATGCTTGGCTATGCCCCAGTCATTCTGGGTTGTAGCAACTAATCAGGCTGAGCCTGCACCTGTGGGGGGAGCATTTAAAGTCAGCTCACTCTATGTTTGGTTGCCAGTGAAAGAACTTGCTTTGAGTAACCAGCGTTGTCTCAGAATTTTTTATATTGATTTCGGCTCTGCGTTTAACCTTCCTTCTGCTTCTGTGTATTGGTACCTTGCTTAATATCTGTTGCTAAACTGGCCTGTCTGACTATATTTTTCAGTGTGTGTGTTTACTTTTATTTATGTTATTTTTGTGTGCCTCCAGCTGTTTCCAGCTGTGTAGCTTTGTGTGAGAATCTGTGGAGCTTTCACTTTCTGTGCAGCTGTCAATCAAGGTCAGTGCAGAGAAACACTTCCATAGTTCGGACTCTTGCCAGTCCGGGAGGAGACCAAACTCACTGTATTAATTGTGGCAGGGAACAGAACAGAACCACCTAGTGGCCGTTTTTTATATTACATTTTAAACATATTTATGGTGATAATTTTTAAAGCAAGTGAATGGGAAAGTGTCTGCTAATTACACAAGGAACACTATACTAAAAATGTTATTAGGTGACAGGTACTCTTTAAGACAATCAGTGAATAATCCATGCTGTAGTTTATATTGTGAACTGTGGCGCTTATTTCTTAGGTATTTTGAGTGTATTCTCTCTAAAATATGAGGATGAGAATTATTCCAACAAAATAAAAAAGTAAACACCATCTGGACCCAGTCTTAGAGTAAAGAGAACTGCACTGTCAAAATTCTATACATAAAACATGTAAAACAAACAAAATAATCTGATTTTGTTTTGTGTGACTTTAGGATGAAATTGGAATTTCTCGACCTTTGGCACTTTTATCGTGCAATCTGGTAAGTACAGAACTTTTTGTGATATCATAGGTTTTCTATGTAAGATATTCTCATCACCGATCTCACTTTTGGTGCATTATATTGTGCAGCTCCAGAAGTCTCCATCGTATAATACTGAATGAATATTCTACAGTGCAGAAAAATAAGTTTTATTTTTATATTGTTTTTTTTTTTTTTTTTATAATCAGTGAGAATTAAAGGAAATATCTCAACTTCTTACCAGGTACAGACCTGCAGGTCCCAACATATAGGTGATAGGGGGAATAAAATAACCATTCATTTAATTTTCCTTATCACTGTTTTTAAAGGGCTACTCTGCCCCTAGGCCTCGTTAACCCTATACATAGGATATGGGATAAGTGTCTGATTGTGGGTGGTCCGGCCGGTGGTCCGGCCTGCACAGGGCCCTAGTAATCCGCATGCATGGAACAATCTCAACTCTGTGCTGGATAGCTAGTGACCACTGCGCGAAGCTGTGGCCGTCACACCTCCTCCATATATGTCTATAGGAGACACGAAGATACGTTAATGCAGTATCTCTGTCTCTCCCATAGATTTCAATAGAGGGGGCGTGATGACCATGCCCTCTCTTAAGCTCAACACTACCGGCATTCTGAACATAAATGTTCAGAATGCCAAGGTGCCAGCCCGGAGATCTTGTGGGTTCCAACAGTCTTACCCCCCACAATTAGACATCATATCCCATAACCTTTCGGTACGGGATAAGATGTCTAGCAATGGAGTACCCGTTTAAAATTATAAATGAGTCTTTATTGTTAGCAGTTAAAGAGTCAGACTGGTGATGCTGAGCTGCAGCCGTGCTTCCTCCCTCCCCCTCTGCTGTGACTGATTGGCATACAAGGCATGACACATAATGCATAAGTTTAGATCTACAGTGGGGCAAAAAAGTATTTAGTCCACCATCAATTGTGCAAGTTCTCCCACTTAAAAAGATGAGAAAGGCCTCTAATTTTCATCATAGGAATACATCAACTATGAGAGACATAATGAGGAAAAAAAAATCCATAAAATCACATTGTCTGATTTTTAAAGAATTTATGTGCAAATTATGGTGGAAAATAAGTATTTGGTCACCTACAAACAAGCAAGATTTCTGTATCTCACAGACCTGTAACTTCTTTAAGTGTCTCCTCTGTCCTCCACTCGTTACCTGTATTAATGACTCCTGTTTGAACTTGTTATCAGTATAAAAGACACCTGTCCACAACCTCAAACAGTCACACTCCAAATTCCACTATGGCCAAGACCAAAGAGCTGTTGAAGGACACCAGAGACAAAATTGTAGACCTGCACCAGGCTGGGAAGACTGCAATAGGCAAGCAGCTTGGTGTGAAGAAATAAACTGTGAGAGCAATTATTAGAAAATGGACGACATACAAGGACACTGATAATCTCCATCCATCTGGGGCTCCACACAAGATCTCACCCCTTGGTGTCAAAATGATCACAAGAATGGGGATCAAAATCCCAGAACCACTCCGGGGGGCCTAGTGATTGACCTGCAGAGAGCTGGGACCTAAGTAACAAAGGCTACCAACAGTAACACACTATGCCGCCAGGGACTCTAATCATGCAGTGCCAGATGTGTCCCCCTGCTTAAGCCAGTACAAGTCTGGGCCCGTCTGAAGTTTGCTAGAGATTGCTCATTTGGATGATCCAGAAGAGGATTGGGAGAATGTCATATGGTCAGATAAAACCAAAGTAGAACTTTTTGGTAAAAACTCAACTCGTCGTGCTTGGAGGAGAAAGAATGCTGAGTTGTATCCAAGGAACACCATAGCTACTGTGAAGCATGGGGATGAAACATCATGCCTTTGGGCTGTTTTTCTGCAAAGGGTCCAGGACGACTTATCCATGTAAAGGAAAGAATGAATGGGGCCATGTATCCTGAAAACCTCCTTCTATCAGAAAGGGCATTGAAGATGAAATGTGACTGGGTCTTCCAGCATGACAATGATCCCAAACACACTGCCCGGGCAATGAAGGAGTGGCTTCGTAAGAAGCATTTCAAGGTCCTGGAGTAGCCTAGCCAGTCTCCAGATCTCAACCCCATAGAAAACCTTTCGAGGAAGTTCAATGTCGGTGTTGCCCAGCGACAGCCCCAAAACATCACTGCTATAGAGGAGATCTGCATGGAGGAATGGGCCAAAATACCAGCAACAGTGTGTGAAAACCTTGTGAGACAGAAAATGTTTTACCTCTGTCGTTGCCAACAAAGGGTATATAACAAAGTATGGAGATGAACTTTTGTTATTGACCACATGCTTATTTTCCACCATAATTTGCGAATAAACTCTTTAAAAATCAGACAATGTGATTTTACGGATTTTTTTTTCTCATTATGTCTCTCATAGTTGAGGTTCTAACCTATGATGGAAATTACAGCCTCTCATCTTTAGGGGGAGAACTTGTACAATTGGTGGCTGACTAAATACTTTTTTTGCCCCACTGAATTTATGGTAAAACCCCTTTAATAATAATAAATATAAATAGATCTATAGAACAATCACTTACTGATAAATAGTGATGAGCGGCAGGGGCCATATCCAAATTTGCGATATTTTGAGAATATATGGACGAATATTCAACCTATGTTTGTGAAATTTGCATATTCGCTATGTTCATTCTCTTTATTTTTCCATGCAAAAATTTGTAATGAAATTTGCATTGTGCGCATGCACAATGATATCTTTCACCTAAAATAAGGGAGGGATCAGTGTCCAGTCTGCAAGTGCTAATATTCATATAAATATTCACATAAATATTCACAAAAATATTCACAAAAATTTGCATAAAAAAATGAATATTGTTCATTACGAATATATGTCACTATATTCTAAATATTCACAAAATGCTAATATTTGCAGTAAAAAATTGCATTTCGAATATTGGCACTCAACACTACTGAAAACCTCTTATACTTCTGATTGCTTTCTTTCACAGGCAACTAGAAAGTTGACACCTGAATGTAAGGCATTCCTTGACGTAAGTATCTATATGGTAACAGACTTAGCTGTTCTTGTTGTTGATCCTCTGTGCTGCAGTGATGTTGTGTGGAACAATGCCTCTGTTTCTTTTCTACAGGAAGGTGTTGTGGTTTCTGTGGCAGGGAAAGACTTTATATGTAAAAAGAGAATCCTAAAAATCGCTGTCAAGGACTACAAATACGAAGCGATCCTAGAGATGGACATTAAATCATCTCTATAAAAGTATATATCAGGTGTCCGGTACAGTTTCCCTCTGTCGTGCACCAGAGGGAAACTGATGCTAGAACTGATCCCATTCATTTTAAAGGGACAGTTCACAATCATCCAGCGTCTCAATTTTGACGCTGGATGGTTGGGCACCAGACAGGGGAACTCAACTTGCCAGAAACAATGGATGCTGGGACACATTTCGATGTGTGGTATGATTGAGTATGGCTGGGTTCACATATGTCCTGCGTGTGGCACAAGTGAACTTAGCCTAAATCTCGACGCAATTGATGCCATAACTGATGACAATATACGTCAGTTGTGTGGCATCTGGCATCCATTGTCTCTGGACGCGGGACAGGTGAACATAGCAAGCTGCATTCCCCTGTCTGGTGCCATCCGGCGTGTCCAACCATCCGGCATCAAAATTGAGAATTTGGATGATTGTAAACTGTCCTATTCAAATGAATGGGATCATTCATGTGATTTGATATATGTAAACCCAGCTTAAGCTGGTCAATTGACTTGTGGATATTCTCCTGAACTAAGGAAACTAAATTCCTTAAAGGAAAACTGTCAGATATTTTATCCTGCACTATCCACAGGTACTGATGGATAGTGCGAGAGATGCTGATTAAAACGAGACCTACCTTGGTCGGATCCGCCTGGCCGTTCTCCCGCAATTGTAGTTTTATTATCTGTTGAAATCTTCCTGTAACTGGCACGGGCGGGGCTTCTGCACTTACATCAGCGCCGCTTATGAATATTCATCTCCCCTCCCCCCAGTTAGGAGCGGCAAAGAGAGGGAGAACTGGAGGGAGGGGGGATGAATATTTACGAGCGGCGCTGATGTCAGTGCAGAAGCCCCGCCCGTGCCAGTTACAGGAGGATTTCAACAGATAATAAAACTACAATTGCGGGAGAACGGCCGGACGGATCCGACCAAGGTAGGGCTCATTTTAATCAGCATCTCCCACACTATCCATCAGTACCTGTGGATAGTGCGCGAGAAAATATCTGACAGTTTTCCTTTAAGAGTTGTAATCTCTTCTATTATATGGGTTTCATACAGTATCTAATATTATACAGTATTATGTTATATAGTAATATCTAATAATTACAACTAATAATTATATCTACCAGATAATTGTTGATAAATCACCCAGTGATTTGGATTTATATATAACTCATTTTCCCAGACAAATTTGGTGCACTTTTGGAATATAAATAGGGTATTTGACATGTTTATTTTTGTGTCCCTTAACTGCATAGAATCTTTTGATAATACGACATGTAATAGTCTGATTTGTCAATACCCCCAGACTTGAGTCATTTACAATCTAGAGACCACTCCTGAAAAAAGGTATAATGTTATAGCATGCACACTAATAGAGTTGAGCCAACTGAACCCGTAGGAAACCAATTTTGGTCAGAACTCATGTATGGCAAACATTAGACCTTTGCACGGTTTAGTTTGGTGAACCTGGTTACAACACTATAATAGTGTATACTCTTTAAGAAGTCATCTACCCAGAAAGATTCTATTATAAAAAATATATGGGCTTTATAGTGTTGCTCGCGAATATTCGCAATACTTATTTTATTCGCGAATATCGCATATTTGCGAATTTGCGAATATTTGCGAATACAGCACTATTTATTCGTAATTACGAATATTTTTTTTTTCACAGTACACATCACAGTGATCATCCCTTTCTGCTTCCAGCTTCTGTGGTATAAAGAAGGCTCAAATACTACTGTGTGAGACTGGCGTACGAATTTTCGCATATGCTAATTTTCGCATATGCTAATTTTCGTTTATGCTAATTTTTGCATATGCAAATTTTTGCATATGCGAATATTCGCATATGTGGAAATAAAACACGAATATTACAAATATGCAAATTTAGCGGATATATGACGAATATTCGTCCATATATTCGCGAAATATCGCAAATTCGAATATGGCCTAAGCCGCTCAACACTGACCACCTGACTTCTGGGACGCTGGCATGGTGTCCGGTTTCATCCCTGTATTCGACACATCCAGGAGCGTCCATACATCGTCATGACGCAGGGCGCTCGCGGCGGCTACCAATCGTGGCCAGCAAGGAGCATCCAAGCACAATAACAAAGTCATACGCACCAGGGACCTAAATGAATATATAGATATTACTGTCCAATACTATAATCTATGTAAATATGGGTTGCTATCTCCAATCATGACACAAGATGTATAAATATGACAGATAATGAAAATAATTCATAAAGTGAATAAAACAAAACAACCCCAACAATAAACAGTGATATTGTACACCCCAAACTAATATACATATTACATTATTATCCAAAAACATGCATGTGTATAATCCTCATTACTTTTTTGTACTTTATTATTCAATATACAAAATTATTAATATTTTATTGATATTGTGAATATTGTGTTATCTATACCTAACTATAATAATAGATATGTGTTAGTATATAATTACTTAAAGGGGTAAGTGCATAACTAACAAAATACTTATTCTGCTTTCACATTTTAAATATAAAGTGAACCTATGCATTGAAGTGTGACTAAGTACCAGCAATATCAAATGAAGTGATAATGTGCATAAAATATTATATAGTTTCCTAAAAAGTGTCAATGTGCCTTTATAGGAATTGTATATTAACCTACAGTGCTTAATGAAAGTATTCGGCCCCCTTGAACTTTCCCACCTTTTGCCACATTTCAGGCTTCAAACATAAAGATATAAAACTGTAATTTTTTTGTGAAGAATCAACAACAAGTGGGACACAATCATGAAGTGGAACAAAATTTACTGGATATTGCAAACTTTTTTAACAAATAAAAAAGTGAAAAATTGGGCGTGCAAAATTATTCAGCCCCCTTAAGTTAATACTTTGTGGCGCCACCTTTTGCTGTGATTACAGCTGTAAGTCACTTGGGGTAGGTCTCTATCAGTTTTGCACATCGAGAGACTGACATTTTTGCCCATTCCTCCTTGCAAAACCGCTGGAGCTCAGTGAGGTTGGAGGGAGAGTGTTTGTGAACAGCTGGAGCTCAGTGAGGTTGGAGGGAGAGTGTTTGTGAACAGCTGGAGCTCAGTGAGGTTGGTTGGATGGAGAGCGTTTGTGAACAGCTGGAGCTCAGTGAGGTTGGATGGAGAGCGTTTGTGAATAGCTGGAGCTCAGTGAGGTTGGAGGAAGAGCGTTTGTGAACAGCTGGAGCTCAGTGAGGTTGGATGGAGGGCGTTTGTGAACAGCTGGAGCTCAGTGAGGTTGGAGGAAGAGCGTTTGTGAACAGCTGGAGCTCAGTGAGGTTGGGTGGAGAGCGTTTGTGAACAGCTGGAGCTCAGTGAGGTTGGATGGAGAGCGTTTGTGAACAGCTGGAGCTCAGTGAGGTTGGGTGGAGAGCGTTTTTGAACAGCTGGAGCTCAGTGAGGTTGGGTGGAGAGCGTTTGTGAACAGCTGGAGCTCAGTGAGGTTGGATGGAGAGCGTTTGTGAACAGCTGGAGCTCAGTGAGGTTTGGTGGAGAGCGTTTGTGAACAGCTGGAGCTCAGTGAGGTTGGATGGAGAGCGTTTGTGAACAGCTGGAGCTCAGTGAGGTTGGGTGGAGATCGTTTGTGAACAGCTGGAGCTCAGTGAGGTTGGGTGGAGATCGTTTGTGAACAGCTGGAGCTCAGTGAGGTTGGATGGAGAGCATTTGTGGACAGCATTTGTGAACAGCTGGAGCTCAGTGAGGTCGGATGGAGAGCGTTTGTGAACAGCTGGAGCTCAGTGAGGTTGGAGGAAGAGCGTTTGTGAACAGCTGGAGCTCAGTGAGGTTGGATGGAGGGCGTTTGTGAACAGCTGGAGCTCAGTGAGGTTGGAGGAAGAGCGTTTGTGAACAGCTGGAGCTCAGTGAGGTTGGGTGGAGAGCGTTTGTGAACAGCTGGAGCTCAGTGAGGTTGGATGGAGAGCGTTTGTGAACAGCTGGAGCTCAGTGAGGTTGGGTGGAGAGTGTTTTTGAACAGCTGGAGCTCAGTGAGGTTGGGTGGAGAGCGTTTGTGAACAGCTGGAGCTCAGTGAGGTTGGATGGAGAGCGTTTGTGAACAGCTGGAGCTCAGTGAGGTTGGGTGGAGAGCGTTTGTGAACAGCTGGAGCTCAGTGAGGTTGGATGGAGAGCGTTTGTGAACAGCTGGAGCTCAGTGAGGTTGGGTGGAGATCGTTTGTGAACAGCTGGAGCTCAGTGAGGTTGGGTAGAGAGCGTTTGTGAACAGCTGGAGCTCAGTGAGGTTGGATGGAGAGCATTTGTGGACAGCATTTGTGAACAGCTGGAGCTCAGTGAGGTCGGATGGAGAGCGTTTGTGAACAGCTGGAGCTCAGTGAGGTTGGAGGAAGAGCGTTTGTGAACAGCTGGAGCTCAGTGAGGTTGGGTGGAGAGCGTTTGTGAACAGCTGGAGCTCAGTGAGGTTGGATGGAGAGCGTTTGTGAACAGCTGGAGCTCAGTGAGGTTGGGTGGAGAGCGTTTGTGAACAGTTGGAGCTCAGTGAGGTTGGATAGAGAGCGTTTGTGAACAGCTGGAGCTCAGTGAGGTTGGATGGAGAGCGTTTGTGAACAGCTGGAGCTCAGTGAGGTTGGATGGAGAGCGTTTGTGAACAGCAGTTTTCAGTTCTTTCCACAGATTCTCGATTGGATTCAGGTCTGAACTTTGACTTGGCCATTCTAACACCTGGATATGTTTTTTGGGAACCATTCCATTGTAGATTTTGCGCTATGTTTTGGATCATTATCTTGTTGGAAGACAAATCTCCGTCCCAGTCTCAGGTCTTTTGCAAACTCCATCAGGTTTTCTTCTAGAATGGTCCTGTATTTGGCTCCATCCATCTTCCCATACATTTTAACCATCTTCCCTGTCCCTGCTGAAGAAAAGCCCAAACCATGATGCTGCCACCACCATGTTTGACAGTGGGAACGGTGTGTTCAGGGTAATGAGCTGTGTTGCTTTTACGCCAAACATAAAGTTTTGCATTGTTGCCAAAAAGTTCGATTTTGGTTTCATCTGACCAGAGCACTCACTTTCTTCCACATGTTTGGTGTCTCCCAAACAACACTTTCTATGGATATCTTTAAGAAATGGCTTTCTTCTTGCAGTATATGACTGATTGTTGTCCTATGGACAGAGTCTCCCACCTCAGCTGTAGATCTCTGCAGTTCATCCAGAGTGATCATGGGCCTCTTGGCTGCATCTCTGATCAGTCTTCTCCTTGTATGAGTTGAAAGTTTAGAGGGACGGCCAGGTCTTCGTAGATTTGCTGTGGTCTGATACTCCTTCCATTTCAATATTATCGCTTGCACAGTGCTCCTTGGAATGTTTAAAGCTTATGAAATCCGGCTTTAAACTTCTCCACAACAGTATCTCGGACCTGTCTGGTGTGTTCCTTGTTCTTCATGATGCTCTCTGCGCTTTAAACGGACCTCTAAGACTATCACAGTGCAGGTACATTTATACGGAGACCTGATTTCACACAGCTGGATTCTATTTATCATCATTAGTCATTTAGGTGAACATTGGATCATTCAGAGATCCTCACTGAACTTCTGGAGAGAGTTTGCTGCACTGAAAATAAAGGGGCTGAATAATTTTGCACCCCCAATTTTTCAGTTTTTTATTTGTTAAAAAAGTTTGAAATATCCAATAAATTTCGTTCCACTTCATGATTGTGTCCCACTTGTTGGTTCTTCATAAAAAATTACAGTTTTATATCTTTATGCTTGAAGCCTGAAATGTGGCAAAAGGTCAAAAAGTTCAAGGGGGCCGAATACTTTCACTATGCACTGTATATATAATTGTCTCATAAAACATAACCATAGTATATTGCATATACTTTATCATAACACCCCAATACAATAAGACTATTAGATGACAGAATCCATCAAAGCAATAAATACCAAGTAGATTGCTAAAAACCCAGTAGCTAGAAAAATAACAGAATTTTTTAAAATAAATATTACAGCAACAATAAAGAAAAAATTTATAATTGTCATTAATCAGGATAAGACATCACTGTGTACATATACTAAGTATATCTTGAAAATCAGGAAGTCCAATTGAGAGATGACAGCCAAATATATTTTCATAGTGATGAGCGGCAGGGGCCATATTCGAATTTGCGATATTTTGCAAATATATTGACGACTATTCATCCTATGTTCGTGAAATTTGCATATTTGCTATGTTCGTTCAATTTTTTTCTATGCAAACATTTGCATAAAAATTTACAAAAATATTCGCATGTGAAAAAAACAAAAAAGGATAGGGGATAAGATGTCTGATTGAGGGGGCCCACTGCTGAGACCCCCGCGATCTCCCTGCAGCAGCCCACATTCTATGCCTAGCTGTGTCTGCAGTTTCGGAAACCGCCGGGCTTCCGAGACGGGGACGTGATGTCACGCCACACCCCGCCTTTCATTTATATGGGAGGGGGTGTAACGGCCGCAACGCCCCCTCTCATAGACATGAATGGAGGGGGCTTGACGTCACATCCCCGTCTCGGAGGCCCGTCGGTTTCTGAAACTGCAGATGCAGCTACACATAGAATGCAGGCTGCTGCAGGGAGATCGCGGGGGTCCCAGCGACGGGCCCCCCGCAATCATACATCTTATCCCCTGTCCTTTTGATCGGGGATAAGATGTTTTTGCCCGGAATACCCCTTTAAATGTAATTGCCATTTTGGAGATGTAATGACTCTTAACTAGTGTTCAGCGGCATAGGCCAAATTCGAATCTGCGATATTTTGCCAATATATGGACGCATATTCGTCATATATACGCTAAATTCGCTAAATTTGTAATATTTGCGTTTAATTTTGCATATGCAAAAATTTGCACGCCAGTCTCACACAGTAGTGTTAGAGCCTTCTTTACACCACACAAGCTGGAAGCAGAGAGGGATGATCACTGTGATGTGTACTGTGAAAAAAAAAAAAAAAAAGAATATTCGTAATTGTGAATATATAGTGCTATATTTGCGAATATTCGAGAATTTGCGAAAATGCGATATTCACGAATAAAATTTGCACTGCGAATATTCGTAAGCAACACTACTCTTAACCAATAAATCTTTTAAATTGCCCCCTCTTTTCGTTGTCATGCGGACCATATCTGGAATAAAGGGGGCCACCAAAGGGTTCAATTTTTAAATTCCCCAATGTTTCCATGTTGCGTCCCGCATAGCTTCCCATTGGCAGTTATAACTTTATATAAATCGTGTCTTCTCATCAGTAACAGATATTTTCTTTTTAGTTTGTAACAGCTCAACCCTTGGTGTTCTTTTAGCTCTATGATAGGCCTGTTTTATATTCTGCTTTCCAATCCTCTCTTCCGAAATCGCTGTGTCAGTTCTTCACTTCTCAACTCAAACTTTGCAAATATGTTTTGTCCTCAAGAATTGGCCAGTAGGGACCACTCTTATGGATGTGCGGAAATTACATGAAGCAACAAATTGGTTGGCTCTTTCTAAATATGTCTGTAGTCAGATACTCAGAAGTATCCTTCTCCAGTTGCAGAGCCAGAAAATCCACTCTCTCTGTACGATATGCATAAGTGAGTTTGATGTTGACATTATTGTCAGTTAATGATTCCAAAGAGGCCTCGAGCTGGGGAGAAGGAATGAGGAACACATGGGGGGGGGGGGAGATTTATCAAAACCTTTGTAGAGGAAGAGTTGGGCAGTTGCCCATAGCAACCAATCAGGTGGCTTCTTTCATTTTTCACAGGCCTCTTAAAAAAGGAAAGAAGCTAGCTGATTGGTTGCTATGGGCAACTGCACCGCTCTTCCTCTGCATAGGTTTTGATAAATTTCCCCCAGTGTGTTTTGGCTACATTCTAGCATAGGATGAGAAGTGTGTCTACGGACACTAATATGACGTCAGGGTAGCCCAGAATACTTTGCAGCTAGTAGTGAGATCACATGACTGCAGGGTAACCAATCATTGCTTGCAGATCCTAGGTCAATCAGGAGATAGTATAGGGATGGGTCTAAAAGCCTATGAACAGCGTTGAGGAGCTAAGCAGAGAACATCTCATTGTGTGCACTACAAGGCCCAGCTAGAGAAGCACAGGAACAGAAAGCAAAGCATTCTAATAGTGCTGAATAGTGCTGCGGCCGGTATTAGATGCACCAGGTTAGGGGTCAGAATTCAGATGATCTGAGAGGGTCAGTCAGTCAGTGTGTTTACTACAAAGACCAACCACTGCACTAGTACCTGTTTTTAAATGGAACCGCCAGCTACTGATATGTCCATGAAAAACAAAGACCACAAATGTGAATAGAGCTCTATGACTTGAGTCCTGTTGTATTTCAAAACAACAATTTAGTGCTACATATGGGGTATTTTCACAGTAAGGAGAAATTGCATTATTGATTTTGTAAGACTTTTTTTCTCTCCTTTTACAACTTGTGATTACACCAGCATTTTAGTGTAAAAAAAAAAAAATTTATGTCCCACTGTTTCAAACACCTGTGAGGTGTAAATGCTCACTGTGCCTCTTGTTATGTTCCTTGGGGTGTAGTTTCTAAAATGGTGTCACATGTCACATGCAGAGATTTAAATTGTTCTAGAATTAGTGGCATGTCACTCCCTCCTAGAAAACATGAGGGAAAGAATAAGTCGAAAAAAACATTTTATTTTATAAGAGAGAATATTCACTATCTGGACTTAGCCTTAGGCTAGTTTCACACTGTGTATAATTAGACCTCCTCCAAACCCAGCAGAGTCAAACAGGCGCTTGACCAGGATAAAATCTATTTATTTTTTATTTTTATTATTCCCACAATGCAACGCGTTTCGCGGAAGTTCCGCTTCATCAGGGGTAAGACAAGGTGTGGGGATTTTATAGGGAAAATTATTAACCCCTTCAGGGGAAAAGGATTAATCCTTTTCCCCTGAAGGGGTTAATTATTTTCCCTATAAAATCCTCATACCTTGTCTTACCCTTCATACCTGATGAAGCGGAACTTCCAAGAAACACATTACATTGTGGGAATAAAGAAAAATGTCCTTCTATCCTGGTCTCAAGCGCCTGTTTGACTCTGCTGGGTTTGGAGGAGTTCTACTTTGTATCTACATTTGCATGAGGTGGAGCAGCTGCAGAGACCTCACTACATTACACCCTTATCCATGGTTGTATTTGGACGAAGTACAACTACCTCTGGTAAGCACATATTTACACGTTGCGTTACCACTGTACCCTAAGATATCACACTACGGAGCGCATCCTGTTGTTCATTTATTTTTCACTGTGCATAATTAGGCCAGTATTTTAATTCTCAGACAATGCAGCCGTAATATTTGGATTGTGTTCACGCTTTACAGGAGATTCACTTTTCTAATTTGCTTCTTTAAGAGAAAATAGGAGAAGAAAAATGTACGATGTGTGAACCTAGCCTTGAAGCAAGAGACCGCACTTTTTTATTCCTTAAAAAATGTATATTTTTTTAAATAAAAAAAAAAAAATTATAATAAAAAGCAAAATAACAATTATGTTTTGTTTTGTTTAGAAAGTAACAATTTACCCTCCAATTGGGCTAAGGGACTTTTGTCCACAAGTAAGTACACAAATATACACTGGTATATAAGTCCAATGAGTGTGTGAAGAGAATCTCTCAGCTCCTTACCAGGTACAGACCTGCAGATCCCAGCAGAGAGGTGATAGGGGGATAAAGATAACCCTACCTTTTAGTTTTACTGATCGCTGTATGTATGTTATTAAAAAAAAAGACTTTATTGTAAGCAGCTGAAGAATCAGACTGGTGGGGCTGAGCTGCAGCCGTGCCTCCTCCCTCCCCCTCTACTGTGATTGATTGACATTCAGGGCTTGTCACATAATGTATCAGTTAAGATCTATATATCGTCATGGTAAAATCCCTTTCATAATATTAATAACAATAATAAAATAAAATATGAATAGATCTGTAGAACAATAACTTACTGATAAACCTCTTATATTTCTGATTATTTCCTTCACAGCCATACCTGTCATCTGATTGTTTATTACACATCCTTAGGGTATGTATCTATATTGTAACAGACCTACCTGTTGTTGCTGTTGATCCTCTGTTGTCATATAATTAGTATGCAAACAAAGATAAAGTAATAAACAATATCTTTAAAAATAGAAAAATATGAGGATCGCAAATAAAACAATACCTCTATAATTAATTTGGAAGATAGGAAAATTGTTGCAGAAATAAAACACCAACAATAAAATATGCAAAAATAGATATACAATTTATTAATTAAAAATATAACAATATTAAATTGGCGCTGTCAGATACAAAAACTTCTGATATGTTGTAAAGCATGTATAACCAGTAGGTTTTGCAACTGCTGTCATTAGAACATTTTAAATATTTCATACTGAAAAATCCAGTCAAACAACTGCCCCCCGCCTGCTTGGACACTTACTAGTCCTGCTGTGTCCATGCATCATCACCTATGTCATGTACACACTTCCTTGATTGACAGCTGTGAACGCAGGGCTCCTCCCACTTTCATCTTGTGTCCCGCTACTGTCAGTGAGGACTAGCTGGAAGTTGTAGTTTTGCTAATGCTAGGGGAGATGTGAGCAGACAGCATACTGAGGGAGGGGGCGGAGACTTGCACAGTGAGGCCACGCCCCCTCCCTTTGACAGGAATTCAGACTAGTGAGCTAAATTAAAAGTGTAATAAAAAATAAATAAAGGTGCTAGACACATAAAAATTAGATGTACATGGTCAGGATTAGGTACTGAGTGATATATTAAGGAACATGTTTTTTTGTTGTAACAGACGAGTACGCTTTAAATAAGATGGAAATACAGATGAATACAATATTATTAGGCCTTATAACTGGGGCTAGATCACAACAAAATACCTGATTTTTTCCCAATAGATGGGAGTATATTACCCTAATCCAAAACAGTATTCAAAGTTAAACACAAGATCGCACCATAGATATCAACAGTAGATAGCATATATGCAATTGGTATACTTAAAAAAATAGGTACATTTAATATAAAATATGTTATTATATGCAATAATGATTTTTGTGATATTATGAATGAAACTTGGTCTTAATAAATGATAACATATACATTATTGGTGGCTATGCAAACGGGAATTTTATCTATTGATCTTATGATTTGGGGCTAATTCTTTTTCAAAATATAAACCAAAAGAACTATGAACGTCTTTCTGTTCAGATAGGTGTTAGTGACTGCAGTTTCACTAAAGTTATACCCAGACAGAAATCGATTAATTCGTCCACAAGTTGTGGGTATCAAAATATAATTTATCTTAAATATAAATTGCTACAGAATGGCCAACAATAATCAAGAGATATTAAAGTTCTTTTAAGTTACCACAAAGTAGAAATGCCAGTGGGTCAAGCAAAGGCAGATTGCTGACTGAGCAGGCTGATCCAATCACACCAAAAAGTTCAGGGATGTTCTCTAAACAAGGAAAAATGGTGGAATCTTGGTCAGATAAGGGATCAAGCAATCACATCCCTAGAGCAAAAATGTGCTAGGCCTCTGTCTTACCCAGATGTAATGACTTCACTCACCAGAGAGGGCGCTCTTGTCTATAATTTGCTAAAATTATTCCCTAAAAATTACCAGCCATTACCCAAGAGATAGAAACATCATGTCAAGTCATTCCTCCAGCTAATGACCAAAAAATATTGTTAGCTGGATTAGATTTCAACATGTAACATAAACACTTTTTGGACTTTCCCCAAGTCTTCAATCAAATCCTGGCATTAAAGAGTAGCTCCCACTGTATTTTTTTTTTCTGTGCCTACCTATTGCTAAACTGTCCCTAAACTCCTCTATGCCTTTAAAAAAATGTTTGCTACCTTATAAATGTCTCATCTTCTGCTCTTCTCCCTAGCTCTGCTGGAAGCCGACTTTCCCAGCAGGCCCAACGTCGCTGATGCCTGCTGGGTGCCGACTTCCACCCTCACTTCATCTATGCGGCACTCCTATTGGGAGCGCGCATTGATGATCAGCAAATCGCACAGCAGGCTGCTTCGGGGTCTTCTCCTCCCTGTTTAGCAGTGTAGTGTTATCCAGGGAGAAGGAGTATAGGAGCATCGCTCACCTGCCGTGCTCACCACTCAGACCCGGAACCGAAACAAAGTACGGGTAAGTGAAATAAGATCTCACTTACCCGTAAAGGACATGTACAGTCCTGGAGCATTCGATGCCGCACTGCCTCCAGACTGTACATGCCGGGGGCAGGCAGCTGCGAGGCAAGGCAGCCAATGAGCGCAGCCCCGGCATTCACATCGCTTGCTCCCGCCTGTCTGATTGACAGGCAGGGAGTGAGCGCAGACTGAATGAATTTGGACCGATTGCCCGGCCGGCATCGGTCCGAATTCAGGCGTAACGTCATGCCAGGCTGCAGCCGGCCACTAGGAGGGAGACCCCTAGTGGCCGGTTTTTAAATTTAAAATACACCATGTTAATAAAAAAATTAATGAAATAATGAAACTGTATTAGTGATATGTTGTAGTACATAAGTACTACACCATATAAAAAAAAAAAAAGTTGGTGACAGTGCCCATTTAATGATCCCACCTGAAATTGACTAATGAATAGATCCTCAGTAAAGTGTCTACACTTAGTCATAAGTCTATTTGATAAGTGTCAGGATTTGGCAGGCCGGAGGTGGATCCTCTGTGCCAGAGAGGGATTGGCGTGGACCGTGTCGGTGGACCGGTTCTAAGTTGTTACTGGTTTTCACCAGAGCCCGCCGCAAAGCTGGATGGTCTTGCAGCGGCGGTAGCAACCAGGTCGTATCCACCGTAAATGGCTCAACCTCTCTGACTGCTGAGACAGGCGCGGTACAAGGGATTAGACAAGAGCAGAGTCGGACGTAGCAGAAGGTCAGGGCAGGCAGCAAGGATCGTAGTCAGCGGCAACGGCAAGAGGTCTGGAACACTGGCTAGGGATACACAAGGAACGCTTTCACTGGCACAATGGCAACAAGATCCGGCAAGAAAGTGCAGGGGAAGTGAGGTAATATAGGGAAGTGCACAGGTGAACATACTAATTAAAAGCCATGCGCCAATCAGTGGCGCACCGGCCCTTTAAATCGCAAAGAACCGGCGCGCGCGCGCCCTAGGGGGCAGGGCCGCGAGCGCCGGTACAGCACAGACTGGGAGCGGGTCTGGTAAGCGTGTCGGTATGAGCATCGCGACCGGGCTCGTCCCGCATCGCGAATCGCATTCCGACTAGGGACACTATCGCAGCGCACCCGGTCAGCGGGTCTGACCGGGGCGCTGCGAGTAGGAGAACACTGTGAGCGCTCCGGGGAGGAGCGGGGACCTGGAGCGCTCGGCGGAACAGTACCCCCCCCCCCCTTGGGTCTCCCCCTCTTTTTAGAACCCGAAAATTTATAGATAAGGTCCTTGTCAAGGATGTTGTCCTCAGGTTCCCATGACCTCTCCTCAGGGCCGCAATTCTCCCAATCTACAAGAAAAAATATTTTACCTCTGACCGTCTTGGATGCCAGAATTTCTTTAACCGAGAAGATGTCAGAGGACCCAGAGACAGGAGTAGGAGTAACAACCTTAGGAGAGAAGCGGTTAAATATAAGTGGTTTAAGGAGAGAGACATGAAAAGCATTGGGAATACTGAGAGAAGGAGGAAGAAGGAGTTTGTAGGAGACAGGGTTGATTTGGCATTTGATTTTAAAAGGTCCAAGATAACGTGGTCCCAGTTTATAACTGGGGACACGGAAGCGGACATACTTGGCGGAGAGCCATACTTTGTCTCCAGGAGAAAAGACAGGAGGGGTTCTTCTTTTTTTATCGGCATGTTTTTTCATCCGGGATGAGGCCTGTATGAGAGAATTTTGAGTCTCTTTCCAGATGTTGGAGAAGTCCCGAATCACCTCATCAACAGCGGGCAAACCAGAAGGCGTGGGAGTGGGGAGGGGGGGAAGAGGGTGACGGCCGTACACCACAAAGAATGGGGATTTAGCGGAGGACTCAGAGACTTTGAAATTGTATGAGAATTCGGCCCATGGTAGGAGATCGGCCCAGTCATCCTGGCGGGAGGAAACAAAATGTCGCAAATAGTCACCGAGAACCTGATTAACTCTTTCCACTTGCCCATTGGATTGGGGATGATAGGAAGACGAGAAGTTTAATTTGATTTTAAGCTGATTACAGAGGGCCCTTCAGAATTTCGACACAAATTGAACGCCTCTATCCGAGACAATATGCGTAGGAAGCCCGTGAAGGCGAAAAATGTGCACAAAAAATTGTTTCGCCAACTGTGGCGCAGAAGGAAGACCTGGAAGAGGGATAAAATGTGCCATCTTGGAGAAACGATCAACGAGCACCCAAATAACTGTGTTGCCATGGGATAAAGGTAAGTCAGTAATAAAGTCCATAGCAATCTGAGTCCATGGTAGCTCAGGAACAGGCAGAGGATGAAGAAGACCGGCAGGCTTCTGGCGAGGAGTCTTATCCCGAGCACAGACCGTACAAGCCCGAACAAACTCAGCAACATCTGCTTCCAGGGTAGGCCACCAATAAAAATGAGAGATGAGCTGGACGGATTTTTTGACGCCAGCATGGCCTGCGAGGTGTGAGGAGTGTCCCCACCTGAGAATCCTGAGGCGCTGGCGTGGAGGGACGAAGGTTTTTCCGGGAGGAGTTTGTCTGATGGAAGCTGGGGAAGCAGAAATCAGACAGTCAGGAGGAATAATGTGTTGCAGGGAGGTTTCTATTTCAGAGGCATCCGAGGAGCGGGATAGGGCATCAGCCCTAATGTTCTTGTCAGCGGGGCAAAAATGAATTTCAAAGTTAAAACGGGCAAAGAACAACGACCACCTAGCCTGGCTAGGTGTTCAGCCATTGGGCAGACTGACGATAAGAGAGATTCTTGTGATCAGTGTATATAATAACTGGGTATTTGGATCCCTCCAGCAGGTGCCTCAATTCCTCGAGGGCTAGATTTATGGCCAGCAGTTCTCGATCACCAATGGAGTAGTTTTTCTCCGCCGGAGAGAAGGTCCTAGAAAAGAAACCACATGTAACACCATGTCGGGAAGAATTTTTCTGTAGGAGTACAACTCCAGCTCCCACCGAGGAGGCGTCTACCTCCAGTGAGAAGGGTTTAGATGAGTCAGGTCTGGAGAGTACGGGAGCAGACGAAAAGGCAGTTTTGAGGCGGTTGAACGCCTCTTCCGCTTGAGGAGGCCAGGACTTAGGATTGGCGTTTTTCTTAGTGAGGGCCACAATTGGGGCCACAATGGTGGAAAAATGTGGAATAAATTGTCTGTAGTAATTCACAAACCCCAAGAAACGTTGGATAGCTCGGAGTCCGGAGGGGCGTGGCCAATCCAACACGGCTGAAAGTTTGTCCGGGTCCATTTGGAGTCCCTGGCCAGAGACTAAGTATCCTAGGAAGGGAAGAGATTGGCATTCAAAGAGACATTGCTCCATCTTAGCATATAACTGATTGTCCCGGAGTCTCTGAAGAACCATGCGGACATGCCGGCAGTGTTCTTCTAGGTTAGAAGAAAAAATCAAAATATCGTCCAGGTAGACCACAACACAGGTATATAGTAAATCACGAAAAATCTCATTTACAAAGTCCTGGAAGACAGCAGGGGCGTTGCAAAGCCCAAAGGGCATAACCAGATATTCAAAGTGTCCATCTCTGGTGTTAAACGCGGTCTTCCACTCGTCCCCTTCCCTGATGCGGATGAGATTATATGCACCTCTTAAATCCAATTTGGTAAAGATGTTGGCGCCACGTAGGCGATCAAAGAGTTCCGAGATAAGAGGCAGGGGATAGCGTTTTTTTATAGTGATTTTATTAAGACCGCGGTAATCAATGCATGGTCGTAAGGAACCGTCTTTTTTGGAGACAAAGAAGAACCCTGCTCCGGCAGGAGAGGAAGACTTGCGGATAAATCTCCTTTTTAAATTCTCTTGGATGTACTCCGTCATGGCAAGTGTTTCCGGAGCAGACAGATGATAGATCCTGCCCCGGGGTGGAGTGGTACCAGGGAGGAGATCAATAGGACAGTCATAAGGCCTGTGAGGAGGCAAAGTCTCTGCTTGTTTTTTGCAAAAAACATCAGCATAGTCCAGATAGGCCTTGGGGAGACCTGTTATCGGAGAAGACATAGGGTTTTGACTGGCAGGACTGGGAGCAGACATAAGGCATTTTTTGTGGCAAGAAGTACCCCAGTTCTTGATTTCCCCGGTGGTCCAGTCAAGAGTAGGGGAATGGCGTTGCAGCCACGGTAGTTCAAGAAGAATTTCAGAGGTGCAGTTAGAAAGTACTAGAAATTAAATTTTTTCGTGATGGGGTCCAATGCACATTAAGAGGGGTTCTGTGCGGTCCCGCACGGTACAGTCCAATCTTTCGCCATTAAAAGAGGCGATGTAGAGGGGTCTGGCGAGACTGGTCACTGGGATGTTGAACCTGTTGACAAAAGAGGCCAAAATAAAATTTCCTGCAGATCCGGAATCCAAGAAGGCCAAAGCTGAGAAGGAGAAGTTAGAAGAAGAAATCCGCAAAGGCGCAGTAAGACATGGAGAAGCAAAGTTCACACCTAGAGCTGTCTCACCTTTGTGCGGAATCGGAGTGCGTCTTTCCTGACGTGGAGGTCGGATAGGGCAATCTTTCAAGAAGTGTTCGGTACTGGCACAGTACAGGCATAGGTTCTCATTGCGGCGGCGTGTCCTCTCTTGAGGTGTCAGGCGGGACCGGTCTACTTGAATGGCCTCCACGGCGGAAGGCCCAGGAACAGATTGCAGCGGACCAGAGAAGAGAGGAGCCGGGGAGAGAAACCGCCTCGTGCGAACAAAGTCCATATCCTGGCGGAGCTCCTGACGTCTTTTGGAAAAACGCATGTCAATGCGGGTGGTAAGATAAATAAGTTCTTGCAGGTTAGCAGGGATTTCTCGAGCGGCCAGCACATCTTTGATGTTACTGGATAGGCCTTTTTTGAAGGTCGCGCAGAGGGCCTCGTTATTCCAGGACAATTCGGAGGCGAGAGTACGAAATTGGATGGCGTACTCGCCTACTGAAGAATTACCCTGGACCAGGTTCAGCAGGGCAATCTCGGCAGAAGAGGCTCGGGCAGGTTCCTCGAAGACACTTCGAATCTCCGCAAAGAAAGAGTGTACAGAGGCAGTGACAAGATCATTGCGGTCCCAGAGCGGTGTGGCCCATGACAGGGCTTTCCCAGACAGAAGGCTGACCACGAAAGCCACCTTTGACCTTTCAGTTGGAAAGTGGTCCGACATCATCTCCAAATGCAGGGAACATTGCGAGAGAAAACCACGGCAAAGTTTAGAGTCCCCATCAAACTTGTCTGGCAATGATAAACGGAGGCTGGAAGCGGCGCAGGTGCAGGAGCAGGAGCTGGCGGAGAAGATGATTGTTGAAGCTGTGGTAGTAGCTGTTGTAGCATTACAGTCAGTTGAGACAGCAGGTCAGCGACAACTGGCAGCGGGACCTCAGCGGGATCCATGGCCGGATCTACTGTCAGGATTCGGCAGGCTGGAGGTGGATCCTCTGTGACAGAGAGGGATTGGCGTGGACCGGTTCTAAGTTGCTACTGGTTTTCACCAGAGCCCGCCGCAAAGCGGGATGGTCTTGCAGCGGCGGTAGCAACCAGGTCGTATCCACCGGCAACGGCTCAACCTCTCTGACTGCTGAGATAGGCGCGGTACAAGGGATTAGACAAGAGCAGAGTCGGACATAGCAGAAGGTCAGGGCAGGCAGCAAGGATCGTAGTCAGGGGCAACGGCAAGAGGTCTGGAACACTGGCTAGGGATACACAAGGAACGCTTTCACTGGCACAATGGCAACAAGATCCGGCAAGGAAGTTCAGGGGAAGTGAGTTAATATAGGGAAGTGCACAGGTGAACATACTAATTAAAAGCAATGCGCCAATCAGTGGCGCACCGGCCCTTTAAATCGCAACGAACCGGCGCGCGAGCGCCCTAGGGAGCGGGGCCGCGCGCGTCGGGACAGCACAGACGGGGAGCGGGTCTGGTAAGCGTGTCGGGATGCACATCGTGAGCGGGCGCGTCCCGCATCGCGAATCGCATCCCGGCTAGGGACACTATCGCAGCGCACCCGGTCAGCGGGTCTGATCAGGGCGCTGCGAGTAGGAGAACGCTGTGAGCGCTCCGGGGAGGAGCGGGGACCCGGAGCGCTCGGCGTCACAATAAGACATAAATGCAGACTTTTTTCATGGGACAAAATCAGAACATCAAATTACATGCATGCTAAAATTATAGGTGCAGGAAAACTAAATAGGTTAGAAATGGTATACTGACCACATAACATAAACATGTTACTGCTAATAATAGTAATGATAGATAATGCATATCTATGCAAATCCTAAGCAGGTAAATCATTGTACTGTAAAGCGTTCTATATTAACACAATTGTAACACATCCAACTTATTGATTTCATATCTCACAATTAATATCATAATTTTAAGAGAGCAGTCACTTAAAGTCTCATCCCATTCCTTTACAAATTCCTCACAGAACACTGTGGTGGGCACTTTTTTGATGCATAAACCTCTGTATAATGTCCTTTTGGAGGTAATCTGTAAGTGTGGTCTGATCCCAGCATAAATGGGACTCCTGATTCAACAGGGATTCCAGGATATGTAACAAAACGGTTAAGTTCACATAATTACGTTCCTGCAGCTGGGTGGAGGAAAATAACTGGGCAGCTTTCTCGGAGTGATTCCTTTTATCGAGACATGATGAGCAAATCACTCTGTATAGATGTAAGATAGATCAAATTCCTGTACCGCACAACTTGATGCATACAGGCTCAGCCGAGGCACTTGAGAAAATGTATATAAAACTGGATAGAGGGAGTGGGAACACAGTCCAAAGTACATAGAAGTAAATGGAATGTCAATAACCAGCTCACCTCCCAAGGCCTCTGCTTGGATCCACACTGACCAGGTGCGTGGCTATCACAGTGTTATGAGTGACTCCGCTGCCAGGCATGCTGGCCGTGGGCGCACTCCTACCCCGCTGCCTCGTGCTGTGTCCGGCACAAGCTGCACTGTAGCCCGCATGTCATGCTCTGGCCGTACTCTCCCGGCTGGCGGACACTCACCCCACAGCGTTCCCGGCTGCTCCACTCTCTCTCACAGCATGAGAAAGCGTACCCGCTCTCTGAAATTTAAAGGGCCAGTGCACCGATAATTGGTTTCTCTCGGACACTGACTCTATAATAATTTCTCACTTCCCTTTGACCACTGCCGGATCTTTGTGCCTCCTAGCCTTAGAAAAAGAGTTCCTAGTTGTGTCTGCCTTACCGTGTACCAGTACCTTTTTGCTACATTTCCTGACCACTGTACCTTGCCACCTGCCCTGACCTACCTGCCAGTCCCCTACTCTAAGTTGCCTTATGAATCTGTACCTTGCCTCATCTCAGCCGCCATTGTGGGCTAGTCGCACCAGGGGTAGCGACCTGGGAGTTTGCTTGCCGCAGCAAGTCCATCCCGCTTTGAGGCGGGCTCAGGTGAAAACCAGCGGCACCTTAGGCTCCGCTACCTGGTGCTGCTTTTACCATCATCCACAGTGGTACAGCGAATCCACTACTCCAGCCGCTACACACAGGCAAAAGAAGAAGTTGATCCAGCAAAATAGGTAACGGTTTCAAGCTTTATTGTTGTTCATAAAAACAAGCCACATCAGTTTGCATGGCAGAGAAATACATTTGGACACGTTTCAAATGGCCACAGATAACCCCAAATAACAACCATCAATGTGTCCTATTGTGTCATCACGAGGGTCTTCATTAGAAAGAATTTCATCTTGGTTAGACCAAATATTACAGTCGTTGGTACATCAGTGGAATTGGATACCATGAGGTGGGAGAAATGTTGGAGCTTGGTGGCATGTGATGTCACCTTGATCTACATGAGCATTCCCTGGGACATTGCTCTAGCAGCATTGGAATTCCATTTATCTAAATTCAGTAACTACTCTGCTGACTTATGTGAGTTCATCATACTGGTCACACATTTTCTAATGTTGCATAATTGTTTTACATTCACTGGAAATTATTTTCTCCAGGTGAGCGTTGTTTTAAAGGGGGCTAGGCACTCCCCATCTCTAGCCAACCGGACTATGTCCTACTGGGAATATAAATTAGTATTTTCAGTCTCTTATTTGTTTTTGGACTGTGTCCAGTGTTATGGAAGATATACTGATGATTGGTGTTGGGTGGCAATATGTCTTTCGTACCAGACTTAATTGGATATCTTAAAAACAATAATTTAAATCTAAAATTCACACATGAGGTCTATCAAGACACTGTGTGGGAGATTTATCAGAACCTGTCCAGAGGAAACATCAACCAGTTGTCCATAGCAACCAATCAGATTTCTTCTTTCATTTTCAAAAAGTCCTGTGAAAAATGAAAGACGTGATCAGATTGGTTGGTATGGGCAACTGGTCAACTTTTCCTCTCAGCAGGTTTTGATTAATCTCCCTCTGTATCTTTTTTGGTAGTGACACTGATAGCAAAAGTAGGTTGCAATATCCAATCTATTTCTTACAGAAAACCTATTTTGGGAAATACACTGCTATGTGCCGACAGCAATCACCAAAAACTTACCATCAAAGCAATTCCCATTGGTGAAATGACAAGACTCAAGAGGAACACCACGTTCTCTGAGACATATGATACTGAAGATGTTGAATTAATACATTGTATCAGAGGAAGTGGTTATCCCCATAGGCTCCTGAACTGATTTATCTCCTAATACTAGAATTAAAAATTCAAACAATGACAAACCAGTGCTGGCTCTCACGTATTCTCCCTAGTTTAATTCTGCTCGTAATATAATAAGTAAACATCTACATTTACTTAAGGAGGATCCTATTTTGTCCCAGGTCCTAGTAAAAGGGTGTATGATAGTGTCCAAAAGGGCTAGAACTATTGGTGATTACATTTCTCCAAATATAGCAGAGTTGTCCTCCTAGGTCTGATACCTGGTTATACTGTTGCGGTTTTTACAAATGCGGAACCAGTAGATATGTCAAAACAGGCAATGTATTCACCAATTAAACAGGTGACAGACCATTGAAAGTTAACCAGTGTCTGAACTGTTGTACCAAAAATGTGGTTTATGTCATACAGTGAGCTTTTTGTAATCTAAAATATGTTGTCTGTATTAAGTTTAAAACCAGGATTTTAGGGCAACTCAGTGACATAAGCTGTGATTGTGCACAGGCACCAAAGTATTCCTTATAATTCTTCCTAAGTTTCTGATGTATTCTGTAGGTAACTTAGGTAATTTCTCTATGTGTTAGGGAGGGGCAGGGGGATCTGTTGTCATGGTGGATATAGCTGGACATAAGATGAACACAGGAAGATGCTGAGAAGAGGAATGTAGATTGACCCTGCTGTGTATGTCTGGTCTGGGTGGGGGCTTGATGGACACAGGAAGATGGGGGGATATTGACCAAAGGAATGCAAATTATTCCCGGTGCCCACCTCAGGTCTGGGGCAGACACCTTGGAGACACTGGAAATGCCTTCCCTCCCCCCTATAGGAATCTGGGGAGATAAGAAGAGCTGGGTGGGGGACTCTGACTCTAGTGTGTGATGTCCAAGAGACAGGAGCTGGTGCTAGTACAGAGCCTGCTGGGACCTGTAGTACCCCAATAGCTGAGGAGTCATCTGATGGAGTTGCTGTGTTGATCTCTGGGGTGAGAGTTGCTGCCAGTACAACACTGCCCTGGAGATTGTGCCCCAGAATCTGGAGGATTGCTGGAATAGAGGAGCCGTGGCTGAGGTTGCCCTCTGGAACAAGGAATCGTGTTGGAGTTATCTGTGGAATTAGCTGTGGACCCCTGTGAACTGAGGAGCGGATTTGAGGACCGGACCTCCCAGGGGACTTGAGGTATCACTACACGTGGAGCTGTTATCTGTGGACTGTGAACAATACATTAACGTTGGACCCAGAGCTGAATCCCAGGATCTGCAGTTTGTTCCTTCCCTGTGCCCAGTGACTGTGCCCTTCTGTTGCCCATTGGTTGCCCAGACTCCGGATCACCCCTCATAGTGTGGATTGTGTTTTGTTTTGTGATCTCTGCCAATAAACCTGGTGTTGTTCTCCCATCTCCTGCTCAGTTGATTGTGTGACAATCCTTACGTGTTGAACCCCGTCACAACTGGTGTCAACGGTGGGATCAACAGAGAGGAGAGAGATGGCCTATGGACAGCAGATCTGGAGGTCTACAGTGAGGAGAGTGCAGGTCATCTTTCAAGAGATTGTGGACGTAATGGGAGCGGACGCTACTGTGTATGGTGAGAACAGCGCTTTGGCTACGGCCCTCATGGGGACCAGGGACCTGGAATGTATTGCACAAGCTAAGAAGTTATACCAGGAAGAATTGTACCTTCTTGGGCCAGAGGCCACAGCAGATGATGAGAAGTGGGCCTGGAACTGGTCTCTAAGCAAAGCGGAGCGAAGAGTGCCACCTCCTATAGAGTTATATGGGGAGTAGGAGGTCAGCCCAGAGTCTCACAACTACAGATGTGAAGAAGAAACCCCAGAATGTCCTGAAGATCAGGCTGTAGAGTGTGGTGGCAGCATAGACCATGGGGAAGCAGCTTCAGTGGATATCGGTGTGCCTTCAGAATCAGACCCTGTGGAAAGTGGAGAATCTGGTGTAGAGGCTGCTGGGCCTCATGAGTCTCTTGATATAGACACCCAGATCCCTATACTTGATGGGCCAGCTGGGACAGAGGAAGAAGAAGCAGACCCAATGCCCTGTGTTGATATTCCTACTGCACCTAACAATCGGCCTTGTGCGCCAGAACCACCCCAGGATTGGAGGGGAACCCAAGGAACACAGTTATGACTCAATGGCTGATGTAAACAAGTCTCATACTGATATAGACCCTCCTCATACTGATAGAGATGGGGCAGTGGATACTGACTCTCCTGGATCACAATCCCATACCATAGATGAGATATATATTGGAGAGTCTGTGACTAAACTGGAAAGTAGAGACCATGAGGAGGGATCATCACAAGGAGGATCAGACCGTGGGTCAATGAGCAGCAGAGGCTTCAATGATGAAGAGATCCAGGAACATTCTCTATCATTATATGGGGGGGGGGATCGAACACTGTTGCAGGAGAAAGACTGCAGGTGGAGCGAGCCTGTGATGGGGCACAAGACCCCGGTCCTGAGCACAGCGGTAACCTCCAACATGGTGAGACCTCAGACCCTTCTATTTCATTGTATGGGGGTAGATCGAGCGCTGCTGTGGGAGAAGGAATGATGAAAGAACGAGCCTGTGATGGAGCCCAAGACCATGGCCATGAGGACAGCAGTGACCCCCTGTCACGATGCCGGCTGGCAGGTAGTGGATCCTCTGTGCCAGAGAGGGATGGCGAGGACCGCGCTAGTGGACCGGTTCTAAGCCACTACAGGTTTTCACCAGAGACCGCCGCAAAGCGGGATGGCCTTGCTGCGGCGGTAGTGACCAGGTCGTATCCACTAGCAACGGCTCACCTCTCTGACTGCTGAAGATAGGCGAGGTACAAGGGAGTAGGCAGAAGCAAGGTCGGACGTAGCAGAAGGTCGGGGGCAGGCGGCAAGGATCGTAGTCAGGGGCAACGGCAGGAGGTCTGGAACACGGGCTAGGAACAAACAAGGGAACGCTTTCACTAGGCACAAGTGCAACAAGATCCGGCAAGGGAGTGCAGGGGAAGTGAGGTAATATAGGGAAGTGCACAGGTGGAAACTAATTAAGCTAATTGGAAGATTGGGCCAGGCACCATCATAGGTGCACTGGCCCTTTAAATCGCAGAGACCCGGCGCGCGCGCGCCCTAGGGAGCGGGGCCGCGCGCGCCGGGACAGGACCGACGGAGAGCGAGTCAGGTACGGGGACCGGGGTGCGCATCGCGAGCGGGCGCCACCCGCATCGCGAATCGCATCCCGGCTGGAGGCGGGACCGCAGCGCACCCGGTCAGTGGATCTGACCGGGGCGCTGCAGCAACGAGGATGAGGCGAGCGCTCCGGGGAGGAACGGGGACCCGGAGCGCTCGGCGTAACAGTACCCCCCCCCTTGGGTCTCCCCCTCTTCTTGGGGCCAAAGAACCTAAGGAAAAAAAAGTCAATTTTTCCGTGATGAGGTCCGATGCACATTAGGAGGGGTTCTGTGCGGAAACGCATGAGACAGTCCAATCTTTCATTGTTAATACAATAGATGTAGAGGGGTCTGGCGAGACTGGTCACAGGGACGTAGAACCTGTTGATAAGAGAGGCCAAAAAATTTTTTCCTGCAGATCCGGAATCCAAGAAGACCATAGTAGAGAAGGAGAAGGTAGAGGCAGATATCCGCACAGGCACAGTAAGGCGTGGAGAAGCAGAGTTGACATCAAGAACTGTGTCACCTTTGTGCGGAGTCAGCGTACGTCTTTCCAGGCGGGGAGGACGGATAGGACAATCCTTCCGGAAGTGTTCGGTACCGGCATAGTACAGGCAAAGATTCTCCATGCGGCGTCGTGTCCTCTCTTGAGGTGTCAAGCGAGACCGGTCAACTTGCATAGCCTCCGCGGCGGGAAGCACAGGAACGGATTGCAGAGGACCAGAGGAGAGAGGAGCCGGGGAGAAAAAACGCTTCGTGCGAACAAAGTCCATATCCAGGCGGAGCTCCAGACGCCATCCGGAAGAACGCATGTCAATGCGAGTGGCAAGATGAATGAGTTCATGTAGGTCAGCAGGAGTCTCTCGTGCGGCCAGAACATCTTTAATGTTGCTGGATAGGCCTTTTTTAAAGGTCGCGCAGAGAACCTCACTATTCCAGGACAACTCGTAAGCAAGAGCACGGAACTGAATGGCGTACTCGCCAACGGAAGAAACACCCTGGGCCAGGTTCAGCAGGGCAATCTCGGCTGAAGAAGCTCGGGCAGGTTCCTCAAAGACACTTCGAATTTCCGAGAAGAAGGAGTGTACAGAGGCAGTGACGGGGTCATTGCGGTCCCAGAGCGGTGCGGCCCATGACAGGGCTTTTCCAGACAGAAGGCAGAACACGAAAGCCACCTTAGACCTTTCAGTAGGAAACTGGTCCGACATCATCTCCAAGTGCTGGGAACATTGCGAAAGAAAGCCACGGCAATACTTAGAGTCCCCATTAAATTTGTCCGGCAAGGACAGGCGGAGGCTAGGAGTGGCCACTCGCTGCGGAGGAGGTGCAGGAGCTGGCGGAGGAGAAGATTGCTGGTGAAGTTGCGACTGAAGTTGGTGCGCAATGGTGGACATTTCCGACAGCTGGTGGGTTAGATGGGCGATCTGTCGGGATTGCTGGGCGATCACCGTGGTGATATCCGAGATATAAGGCAGAGGGACCTCAGCGGGATCCATGGCCGGATCTACTGTCACGATGCCGGCTGGCAGGTAGTGGATCCTCTGTGCCAGAGAGGGATGGCGAGGACCGCGCTAGTGGACCGGTTCTAAGCCACTACAGGTTTTCACCAGAGACCGCCGCAAAGCGGGATGGCCTTGCTGCGGCGGTAGTGACCAGGTCGTATCCACTAGCAACGGCTCACCTCTCTGACTGCTGAAGATAGGCGAGGTACAAGGGAGAAGGCAGAAGCAAGGTCGGACGTAGCAGAAGGTCGGGGGCAGGCGGCAAGGATCGTAGTCAGGGGCAACGGCAGGAGGTCTGGAACACGGGCTAGGAACAAACAAGGGAACGCTTTCACTAGGCACAAGTGCAACAAGATCCGGCAAGGGAGTGCAGGGGAAGTGAGGTAATATAGGGAAGTGCACAGGTGGAAACTAATTAAGCTAATTGGAAGATTGGGCCAGGCACCATCATAGGTGCACTGGCCCTTTAAATCGCAGAGACCCGGCGCGCGCGCGCCCTAGGGAGCGGGGCCGCGCGCGCCGGGACAGGACCGACGGAGAGCGAGTCAGGTACGGGGACCGGGGTGCGCATCGCGAGCGGGCGCCACCCGCATCGTTAATCGCATCCCGGCTGGAGGCGGGACCGCAGCGCACCCGGTCAGTGGATCTGACCGGGGCGCTGCAGCAACGAGGATGAGGCGAGCGCTCCGGGGAGGAACGGGGACCCGGAGCGCTCGGCGTAACACCCCCAACATGGTGAGACCTCAGACCCTTTTATGTCATTGTGTCCCCTGCCAGTTGGGACCCCTATAACCCTGTCTTCTGCTGCTGAAGACTTCGAGTTCTCAACCAATGTGGGTCTTGACTATATCCTCTGGTCTGCTGTGTGTTGGGGTGATGGACTAAAGGAGAAACCAGCATCTACCAATATAATGGGGCCGAGTGTATTATGGGAAAGGTGGACTGGATGGACTGTGCTGAACCTGAGGGAACCTTTCAACTTGATCAAGACCCCCACAAAGCCCCCTGATCCGAGAGTCTACTTCTCCTTGGCTGGACTGACCTGGAAGCCACCTGATCAGGTAATATGGATCTAGCTTCTCACATGGAGTCTGGGAGCCATATTGGAAATTCTTGTACTTTGTGATGATGGCTCCAGACCTCGTCCCTTTACTGGAATACGACTGTGCTGTGGACTTTCTTCATGGACTATGGATTGTGCATAATGGACTATGAATAATGGACTTTGTATTCACACTATGAACTGATAGCCATGTACTGAAATTAAGGAAGTAATGTCCTGTAAGTGAGGTGGCCAGAGGCCTTTGTAGACCCCCTGGCCAGCTCACTAATTGTAAGGGGGGAGAGGTTATGATGGTGCACAGGCACCAAAGTATTCCTTATAATTTTCTGATGTATTCTGTAGGTAACTTAGGTCATATCTCTATGTGTTAGGGAGGGGCAGGGAGATCTGTTGTCATGGTGGATATAACTGGACATAAGATGGACACAGGAAGATGCTGAGCAGAATAATGTGGATTGACCCTGCTGTGTATGTCTGGTCTGGGTGGGGGCTGGATGGATACAGGAAGATGGGGGATATTGACCAAAGGAATGCAAATTATTCCTGGTGCTCACCTCAGGTCTGGGGCAGACACCTTAGAGATGCTGGAGATGCCTTCCCTCCCCCCTATAGGAATCTGGGTAGATAAGAAGAGCTGGGTGGGGGACTCTGAGTCTAGTGTGTGATGTCCAAGAGACAGGAGCTGATGCTAGTACAGAGCCTGCTGGGACCTGTAGTACCCCGATAGCTGAGGAGTCATCTGATGGAGTTGCTGTGTTGATCTCTGGGGTGAGAGTTGTTGCCAGTACAACCTGACCTGGAGATTGTGCCCCAGAATCTGGAGAATTGCTGGGATAGAGGAGCAATGGCTGAGGTCGCCCTCTGGAACAAGGAATCGTGTTGGAGTTGTCTGTGGACTTATCTGTGGACCCCTGTGAACTGAGGAGCGGATGTGAGGACCGGACCTCCCAGGAGACTTGAGGTATCACTAGACGTGGAGCTGTTAACTGTGGTCTGTGAACAATACATTGGAGTGTGGAGTGTTGGACCCGGAGCTGAATCCCGGGATCTGCAGTTTGTTCCTTCCCTGTGCCCAGTGACTGTGCCCTTCTGTTGCCCATTATTTGCCCAGTGACTGTGCCCTTCTGTTGCCCATTGTTTGCCCAGTGACTGTGCCCTTCTGTTGCCCATTGTTTGCCCAGTGACTGTGCCCTTCTGTTGCCCATTGTTTGCCCAGTGACTGTGCCCTTCTGTTGCCCATTGGTTGCCCAGACTCCGGATCACCCCTCATCGTGTGGATTGTGTTTTGTTTTGTGATCTCTGCCAATAAACCTGGTGCTGTTCTCCCATCTCCTGCTCTGTTGAATGTGTGACAATCCTTACGTGTTGAACCCCGTCACATAAGCCACATTTCGTCATGTTAAAAATTGGCCACCATATTCCCAACTGTTCAGGCATTAGGTTTGTAGCCGATGTGATTGAGAAGGTTTGGCCTCCCAAGGGGTGGAGGGGGGGGGTGTTTGGTGACTTGCACAGAAGGCTTCTCAATTGTGAGGCTTTCTGGAAATTACTTGTGCACCATTATTTCTTAAGTATAATGTAATCAGAACCTTGCCTGTCCCAGTTCTAGCTTACCAGTGAAGTAACTACTTAAGTATGCATTTACCGAGTATAAGCCGACCCGAATATAAGCTGAGGCCCCTAATTTCACCCCAAAAACCCAGGAAAAGTTATTGACTCAACTATAAGCCTAGGGTGGGAAATACATCATCCCCCCCATGTCATCATCCAGACCCCGTCATTAACACCCCCTTCATCATCACCCTGTCATTATCACCCTGTCATTTTCACCCTCATCATCACCCTGTCATCCTCACCCTGTCATCATCACCGCCTGTCAATCCCTTCATCAGTGGTCTTCAACCTGCAGACCTCCAGATGTTGCAAAACTACAACTCCCAGCCAATGGCTGTCCGGGCATGTTGGGAGTTGAAGTTTTGAAACATCTGGAGGTCCACAGGTTTAAGATCACTGCGGCCTTCGTCATCATCCAGACACCCCTTTAGTTTTCTACTCACCTCCCCTCGGTGGGAAAGAAGGGTGAGCTGGTCCGGGCCATCTATGCGGCAGGCACCGTCCGGTGGGTCAGGATTACTCGTTCCGGGCTGTCCATCTTCACCGGGAGGTTCTCTTCTCCACTCCGGTCCCAGCCCTGGACTAGTGACGCTGCCTTGACGACGACCCTCCCCACCGGACGGTCCCTGCAGCATAGATGGCCCGGACCAGCTCCCCCTTCCTTCACACCGAGGGGAGATGAGTAGAAAACTAAAGGGGGGTCTCGATGATGACGAAGGCCACAGTGGTCTTCAACCTGCGGACCTCCAGATGTTTCAAAACTACAACTCCCAGCATGCTCGGACAGCCACTGACACCACTGAGAAGGGATTGACAGGCGGAGAGTTCACTCGAGTATAAGCCGAAAAATCGTGCTGAAAAACTTGACTTATACTCGAGTATATACGGTACTTATCTATTTATTTATCATGTCACATACTGGGTCAGTTCTATTGGCTTTAATATGCCCAATATTGTGTCACACTATATAGCTGTATGTTCTCTGAAAAGTTTAATGGTTTTAATCAGTTGCCATTGATTGCACATTTGTCAATGACGTATTATCCTTCCACTCCTTCCCCTTCCTCTCCCTTTTGATTTAAAGGGGTATTCCAGGCCAAAACTTTTTTTATATATATATCACGTGGCTCCGGAAAGTTAAACAGATTTGTAAATTACTTCTATTAAAAAATCTTAATCCTTCCAATAGTTATTAGCTTCTGAAGTTTTCTGTCTAACTGCTCAATGATGATGTCACGTCCCGGGAGCTGTGCATGATGGGAGAATATCCCCATAGGAACTGCACAGCTCCCGGGACGTGAGTCATCAGAAAGAAAAAAAATAGACAAAAACAACCAGGGAGCGCTACTTTCAAAAAACCAAGTAATATATTGTAATCAAAATCGGGGAATCGAATGTGACTCACCTGGTGTAGGTGGTGGTCCCTACATTTAGAAGACCACCACTAACACCTCCAGAGCCACGTTCACGTTGTACAATAATATATCACTCCTCCACCAATATGGTATCAATATAGGAGATCGCAGGGATATCCAGATATACCTCAGGTAGATCCGTAGAGATTAAAACATGAAGAAAAAAATAGAAGAAATTTTCCAAGCGCTCAGAGAAGTGTTGAATTATCTTATACAATGTATTATGGATAAGGACTTACTCCACAGCGGGGCGAAGTGTTCTTTAAATGTATCCCCCCTCCTAGTAGGCACATCAAACAGGCTCGAGACCCAAAACAATCACAGGCTTCCACCTGGGTTACTGACCGATTCCGGACCAAGGAGAGCAGACCACTGAGTCGATAGGCTTTGTTTTTATTTGACACATGCGACGCATTTCTGAGGTATTATTTGGCTTGCGCCACTTCCTTCATCAGGCATATAATATATACAATACAAACAGTTTAAATACCTTCACTCTGGGTCTTCGCATGTAGCGTCTTCCGGGCGGCACCGCGTGACATGTGACGGACTTCTGGTTGGCGTCCGATCACATGACTCCACTATGCGTTCGAGGAAACGTCATTTCCTGTGGGTGGTGGAACGCAAACATGAGCGGAAACCAAACATTGCAGAAGACCCAAAGATCAGGTGACAATAAAACTTACACTTATAAAATATCATTTAACTATCATCATAAATAAAAAACTGTATATAAACATATAGTTATACCAAAGTACATAAAAATACTGTTTTAAAAAATTAATAGTATGAATAAAAACTTTTTTGTATTAAAAATACTAGTATACCTGTTCTAGACTCTCATTGAGACCATGGGGAAAAAGAGTATTAAGGCGGAAAATCCAATACATCTCCTTGTTACAGAGTGTTTTATAATCTCGTGGTTTAATTTTCTCTACAGGGGAAACTTTCATGGCTCCAGCATTTTTATCATGATGGGTAAGGAAATGTAAAGCATATCCATTATTAATGTTGGACCTATGTTTGTTTATTCTAACTCCAAGACTATTAATAGTCCTCCCTATATATCTTAGCCCACAGGGGCACTCTATCATATATATATATATATATAATGAAATCACTGCTACAATTTAAAAGTTATTAAATAAAATAAGGTTCAGATTCCCCTTCAATAGTTATTACCATCCTCTTATTACAAATATGTGTACAGCATTGACACCTGTTTTTACCACACTTAAATATTCCCCTGGTCTCCTGCAAAAATCCTTCTTTATACAATGTTAGTTTGGATTGTTGTTTACGGGGTACAGATGGGGCAAGAATATTTTTCACTCTCTCAAGTAGAATGTCTACCTAACAACATAAAAGGAGATGAAGAATCAATATCAAGCGATCTTAATTCCAATTACAATATAGCGTTTATCACTAGATACAATAATTCACACGCGGAGATTAACAAAATATTGCAAAAAAACTGGCATTTGATCACTAGTGACCCTATACTTGGAGAACCTATCCCAAAAAAATCCAAATGTATTTTTAGGAGAAGTAAGACTTTAAAAAATATTCTTGCCCCATCTGTACCCCGTAAACAACAATCCAAACTAACATTTATAAAGAAGGATTTTTGCAGGAGACTAGGGGAATATTTAAGTGTGGTAAAAACAGGTGTCAAAGCTGTACACATATTTGTAATAAGAGGATGAAAATAACTATTGAAGGGGAATCTGAACCTTATTTTATTAAAGAACTTTTAAATTGTAGCAGTGATTTCATTATATATATATGATAGAGTGCCCCTGTGGGCTAAGATATATAGGGAGGACTATTAATAGTCTTAGAGTTAGAATAAACAAACATAGGTCCAACATTAAAAATGGATATGCTTTACATTTCCTTACCCATCATGATAAAAATGCTGGAGCCATGAACGTTTCCCCTGTAGAGAAAATTAAACCACGAGATTATAAAACACTCTGTAACAAGGAGATGTATTGGATTTTCCGCCTTAATACTCTTTTTCCCCATGGTCTCAATGAGAGTCTAGAACAGGTATACTAACATTTTTAATAAAAAAAAGTTTTTATTCATACTATTAATTTTTTAAAACAATATTTTTATGTACTTTGGTATAACTATATGTTTATATACAGTTTTTTTATTTACAGTTAAATGATATTTTATAAGTGTAAGTTTTATTGTCACCTGATCTTTGGGTCTTCTGCAATGTTTGGTTTCCGCTCATGTTTGCGTTCCACCACCCACAGGAAATGACGTTTCCTCGAACGCATAGTGGAGTCATGTGATCGGACGCCAACCGGAAGTCCGTCACATGTCACGCGGTGCCGCCCGGAAGACGCTACATGCGAAGACCCAGAGTGAAGGTATTTAAACTGTTTGTATTGTATATATTATATGCCTGATGAAGGAGGTGGCGCAAGCCAAATAATACCTCAGAAACGCGTCGCATGTGTCAAATAAACTACAATGAATATATAGCCTATCGACTCAGTGGTCTGCTCTCCTTGGTCCGGAATCGGTCAGTAACCCAGGTGGAAGCCTGTGATTGTTTTGGGTCTCGAGCCTGTTTGATGTGCCTACTAGGAGGGGGGATACATTTTAAATAACACTTCCCCCCACTGTGGAGTAAGTCCTTATCCATAATACATTGTGTAAGATAATTCAACACTTCTCTGAGCGCTTGGAAAATTTCTCCTATTTTTTTCTTCATGTGAGTCATCAGAAAGCAGTTAGACAGAAAACAACAACTCAACTTCAGAAGCTAATAACTATTGGAAGGATTAATATTTTTTAATCGAAGTAATTTACAAATCTGTTTAACTTTCCGGAGCCAGTTGATATATATAAAAAAAGTTTTTGCCTGGAATACCCCTTTAAGTGTTATGTCAGTTATTTGGGGTTATCTGTGGTAAAGAACGGGTGGCCATTTGAAATGTGTCCAGATGTATCTCTCTGCCATGAACACTGATGGGGATTGTTTTCATGAAACTGTTACCTATTTTGCGAGATCAACTTCTTCTTGGGAGGTGATGATTGTTATAGACATTGCATTTACTAGTATGTAGCAATAGTATTGATTGTAGCAGTAACCCCCTTTAGCAAATAATATCATTCCCATTTAGGTATTAGTAGTAGTAACCTCCTTTCAGTAATAATAGCAGCCCCAATCAGTAACCCCCTTAAGGATGCATTCCCACTAGCATATTTTCTGCTGCAGATTAGCTTTAGCAGATTTTGCTACCCATTGAAGTCAATGGGCAGCAACATTTGCAACAGCAGATCTGCAGCAAAAGCATGCACGTGTGAATGTAGCCTTAGGTAGTAATAGCAGCTCCCTTTAGTAATCCACCTTTAAGTAGTGATAGCAACCCCTTTATTGACCTCATTTAGGTAGTAATAGCAGCCCCTTAACCCCTTAAGGACTCAGCCCATTTTGGCCTTAAGGACTCAGACAATTTAATTTTTACGTTTTAATTTTTTCCTCCTCGCCTTCTAAAAATCATAACTCTTTTATATTTTCATCCACAGACTAGTATGAGGGCTTATTTTTTGCACGACCAGTTGTCCTTTGTAATGACATAACTCATTATATCATAAAATGTATGGCGCAACCAAAAAACACTATTTTTGTGGGGAAATTAAAACGAAAAACGCAATTTTGCTAATTTTGGAAGGTTTAGTTTTCACACCGTACAATTTATGGTAAAAATGACGTGTGTTTTTTATTCTGAGGGTCAATACGATTAAAATGATACCCATTATTACATACTTTTCTATTATTGTTGTGCTTAAAAAAAATCACAAACTTTTTAACCAAATTAGTACATTTATAATCCCTTTATTTTGATGACCTCTAACTTTTTTATTTTTCCGTATAAGCGGCGGTATGGGAGCTCATTTTTTGCGCCATGATCTGTACTTTTTTTTTATACCACATTTGCATATAAAAAACTTTGAATACATTTTTTATAATTTTTTTTTTAATAAAATGTATAAAAAAAGTAGCAATTTTGGACTTTTTTTTTTCCGTTCACGCCGTTCACCGTACGGGATCATTAACATCTTATTTTAATAGTTCAGACATTTACGCACGCGGCGATACCAAATATGTCTATAAAATTTATTTTTTACGCTTTTTGGGGGTAAAATAGGAAAAAACGGACGTTTTACTTTTTTATTGGGGGAGGGGATTTTTCACTTTTTTTTACTTTTACTTTTACATTTTTTGACATTTTTTTACACTTGAATAGTCCCCATAGGGGACTATTCATAGCAATACCATGATTGCTAATACTGATCTGTTCTATGTATACATATCAGATCAGATCAGATAACAGATCAGTGTTATCGGCTATCTTCTCCTCTGGTCTGCTCGATCTCAGACCAGAGCAGGAGACACCGGGAGCGGGACGGAGGAAGGTGAGGGGACCTCCGTGCGGCGTCCTGAATGATCGGATCCTCGCAGCAGCGCTGCGGGCGATCCGATCATTCATTCAAATCGGGCACTGCCGCAGATGCACCTGAGGGGTTAATGGCGGACGCCCGTGAGATCGCGGGCGTGGGCCATTGCCGGCGGGTCCCTGGCTGCGATCAGCAGCCGGAATCAGCCGCGCATGACACGGGCATCGCTCCGATGCCCACGGTTATGCACAGGACGTAAATGTACGTCCTGGTGCGTTAAGTACCACCGCACCAGGACGTACACTTACGTCCTGCGTCCTTAAGGGGTTAAAGGGGTATTCCAGGAAAAAAACTTTTTTTTTTTTTAAGATATATATATCAACTGGCTCCAGAAAGTTAAACAGATTTGTAAATTACTTATATTAAAAAATCTTAATCCTTCCAATAATTATCAGCTGTTGAAGTTGAGTTGTTTTCTGTCTGGCAACAGTGCTCTTTGCTGACATCTCTGCTTGTCTCGGGAACTGCACAGAGTAGAAGAGGTTTGCTATGGGGATTTGCTTCTAAACTGGGCGGTTCCCGAGACACGTGTCATCAGAGAGCACTTAGAAAGAAAAGAACAACTGAACTTCAGCAGCTCAAAAGTACTGAAAGGATTAAGATTTTTAAATAGAAGTAATTTATAAATCTGTTTAACTTTCTAGAGCCAGTTGAGATAATAACAGCCCCCTGTAGGACTCACTGTTAGTAGACTGTAACGCTGGAGGTAGTAGATCTGCTGGACCTGTGTGGCTGATGATGCGGGCAGTGCCAGGGAGCGGAATCTAAGGCGCCGCTGGTTTTCACCAGAACCCGCCGCAAAGTGGGATGTTCTTGCTGCGGCAGGTGGCACCCAGGTCGCTACCCCTGGCATGACTCGACCACACAGGTGGCTGAGGAGTTTCGAGGCACAGGAAGGATACGACAACTCGTAGTCAGGATAGTAGAAGGTCAGGGCAGGAAGCACAGGTGCGTAGTCAGGGTTGAAGCAGAAGGTCAGTAGGCAGGCGGCACAGGAGCAAGGTCAGGTCACGGAACAAAGGTCAGAACACTGGTAAAATGGAAAAAAGAATGTGTAGCTCACTTAGGGTTGAGAGAATATGTACCCAAGGTTAACGGTGATGCCTTCATCCAAAAAAGGCCAAAAAATTTGTAAAAGAGAATATAAAATGAACCAGTCCTCAAAGGTACATTAAAAGAGAGAGAGGGGAGAAATGAAAAAAATGGAATAAGTAGATGATATGAAAATTGGATCCAGATAAACAGGTTTATAAATATAAGTATAAAATATATGAAATATATGAAATCAGCCTCCTATCGCCTTAGCAGGGCCCTTGCATCGGGCAAAGGGGCTCAGAATGACATAGTAATACAATAAGATATAATAACAATATGTTAAAAATACATTAAAAATATATATTGAATATATAATTCAAGCGTATATACCAACTAAGGTAGGTAGCAGTTGCAAGTGGTAAGGTGCACTTAGTTCGCTGAATAGTTTGTTGGTGGTATAGTGCAACAATGAAATAATAGTATGGCAGTATTTAGCAATAGTTCATAAAGTACCGTATATACTCGAGTATAAGCCGACCCGAATATAAGCCGAGGCCCCTAATTTCACCCCAAAAACCCAGGAAAAGTTATTGACTCGACTATAAGCCTAGGGTGGGAAATACATCATCCCCCCTGTCATCATCCCCCGTGTCATCACCCAGACCCCCGTCATTAACACCCTCATCATCATCACCTGTCATCATCCCCCCCTTCATCATTACCCTGTCATCTTCCCCCTCATCATCATCCCCCCCTTCACCATTACCCTGTCATCTTCCCCCCCTTCATCATTACCCTGTCATCATCCCCCCTTCATCATCCCCCCCTTCATCATTACCCTGTCATCATCCCCCCTTCATCATCCCCCCCTTCATCATTACCCTGTCATCATCCCCCCTTCATCATCCCCCCTTCATCATTACCCTGTCATCATCCCCCCCCTTCATCATTACCCTGTCATCATCCCCCTCATCATCATCATTATTATCCCCCTCATCATCATCATCATTACCCTGTCATCATCCCCCCTTTATCATCCCCCCTTCATCATTACCCTGTCATCATCCCTCCCTTCATCATTACCCTGTCATCATCCCCCCCTTCATCATCCCCCCCTTCATCATTACCCTGTCATCATCCCCCCCTTCATCGTCCCCCCCTTCATCATTACCCTGTCATCATCCCACACCACCCCCTTCATCATCACCGCTTGTCAATGTCTGATTTAACAGTGGTCTCCAACCTGCGGACCTCCAGATGTTCCAAAACTATAACTCCAAGCATGCCCGGACAGCCATCGGCTGCCCGGGCATGCTGGGAGTTGTAGTTTTGAAACATCTGGAGGTCCGCAGGTTGAAGACCACTGGCGGGCCTTCGTCATCATCCAGCCCCCCCTCCCCCCTTTATTTTTGTACTCACCTCCGCTTACCGGGACGTTAGGGTGAGCTGGTCTGGGACATCTGTGCTGCAGGACCGTCCGGTAGGGAGGCATAGTCGTTCCGGGCTGTCCATCTTCACCGGGTGGGCCTCTTCTCCGCGCTTCGTGCCCGCCCCGGGATAATGACGTTGCCTTGACGACGACGCACAGGGACGTTCATGAGCAACGTCCCTGTGCGTCATTGTCAAGGCAATGTCATTATTCCGGGGCCGGGCGCGAAGCGCGGAGAAGGGCGGATTGCTGACCACTGAGGGCGGAGACTTCACTCGAGTATAAGCCGAGGGGGGTGTTTTCAGCACAAAAAATTGTGCTGAAAAACTCGGCTTATACTCGAGTACATATCAGTTGGTGGTATAATTCAGCAGTTCAGTAATAATGTAGCAATATTTCATAGAATAATTTGTAGGTGGCACAGGGCCACAGTTAGGTAGTAGTAGTAATAATGTCGCAGGGAAATTGCCTCCACTATTGATGTATACTAGTGATGTCACGAATAGTTCCCGGCGAATATAGCTTGTTTGCGTTCGCCGCCTCGGCTGAACCTATGCGATGTTCGGTCGGCCCCCTATTCATCATCATTGAGTAAACTTTGGCCCTGTACCTCACAGTCAGCAGACACATTCCAGCCAATCAGCAGCAGACCCTCCCTCCCAGACCCTCCCACCTCCTGGACAGCATCCATTTTAGATTCATTCTGAAGCTGTATTCTTAGTGAGAGTAGGGATAGTGTAGCTGCTGATTTAATAGGGAAATCGATAGCTAGGCTAGTGTATTCAGTGTCCACTACATTCCTGAAGGACTCCTTTGATCTCTGCTGTAAGGACAGCACCCCAAAAAGCAATTTTTAGGGCTAGAACATCAGTCTGCATTTTTTTCCTGTGTAATCTAATTGCAGTTGCCTGCCTGCCAGCGTGTATCAGGCTCACAGCGTATACTGTGCCCACTTGCCCAGTGCCACCACTCATATCTGGTGTCACAATAGCTTGCATTTAAAAAAAAAAATTTTTGACTGTAATATAATAGCAGTCAGTTTCCTTCACACGTGTGCGTTTCAGGGCCTGCCAGTGTCACACCAGTGCAACTCATAGGTGGTGTAACAGTAGTGTAAATTTAAAAAAAAAAATACAATTTTGACTGTAATAGATTGAATAGCAGTTAGTTGTCTGCAAGCGTGTGTCAGGCCTACAGTGTCTACTCTGCCTACTTCTGCCAGTGCACAGTGCCACTCATATCTGTTGTCACAATAGCTTGCACGCATAGTACCACTAATCGGAAATTAAATGACAGAGGCAGGCCACCCCACAGGGGCCATCGTGGTCGTAGTGCTGTGATTCCCTTTGGCCCTAGAATAATGGCCAGTGTTCAGAGGCCACGTACCTCTAATTAAAAAAGTTCTGAGGACATAGTTGACTGACTAACACAGGACACCCAATCTTCTACAGCTTCCGCTCGGAACCTTAACGCACCGTCCTTCTCCTCCTCCAGCTTAGCTTCGGGCACCTCTCATGCTACCACTCGCCCACCAGCCGCCACCACCAAAACTAGCACCACAGCCGCTTCACTTGATCCATCCGAGGAGTTATTTACACATCAGTTTGAAGACATGAGTGATGCACAACCATTATTGCCAGAGGATGTAGTTAACAGGGATATGTCTCAGTCAGGCAGCATTACACACATGGACGTACGGTGTGATGATGATGTTGTACCCGCTGCTGCCTCTCTGCTGAGTTGTCAGATACAAGTGAAGCGGTTGATGATGACGATGCGTCCGTTGATGTCACGTGGGTGCCCGCTAGAAGAGAAGAACAGGGGGAAAGTTCAGATGGGGAGACAGAGAGGAGGAGGAGACGAGTTGGAAGTAGGGGGAGGTTGTTACAAGGAGCTAGTGGCACAGTGAGACAACATGCATTGGCACCCGGGGTCAGCCAGACAGCACGCCAATCAACGCATGCTGTTGCCACCACCAGAATGCCATCATCGCAGAGCTCAGCAGTGTGGCATTTTTTTTGTGTGTCTGCCTCTGACAACAGCGATGCCATTTGCAACCTGTGCCAAAAGAAACTGAGTCGTGAGAAGTCCAACACCCACCTAGGTACAACTGCTTTGCGAAGGCACATGATGTCACATCACAAACGCCTATGAGATCAACACGTCAGTACAAGCAGCACAAAAAGTCAAAGCCGCCATCCTCCTCCTGGTCCAGCATCTTCAGCCAGGTCAACCATTGTTGTCCACCTTGCCCCCTCTCAAGCATCCGTCTCTCGCCTTGAGCAGTTCCTGCTCATCTGCCCACAGTCAGGTGTCTGTCAAGGAGATGTTTGAGCGTAAGAAGCCAATGTCACAAAGTCACCCCCTTGCCCGGCAGTCACCCCCTTGCCTTGACAGCTGGCTTGTCTGAAGACACCCGGACGAAATTTCTTTGCACAAAAGGCAATCCCCAACCTGTGCAAAAGGAAGTAATGGCATGTCTGGCACACAGTGTTGGGGCAAGGGTCCATCTGACCACTGATACCTGGTCTGCAAAGCATGGTCAGGGCAGGTATATCACCTATACTGCGCATTGGGTAAACCTGCTGACGGCTGCCAAGCAGTTGGTGACACTGCCACGACTTGCAGGCAGGCCTGCTGCACCTCCTACTCCATCCTCTTCCATAACCTCCTCGGCTGAGTCCTCTTTTGCTGCTGCGTCTTGCTCCACATCAACAGCACCCCCCCCCCCCCCAGCTCCCCAGGTACTATACCACATCCCGGATATGGCAGTGTCACGCCGTCTTGTGGTAGACTTGCCTGAAAGCAGAGAGTCACACCGGACCAGCACTCCTGTCTGCCCTGAATGCACAGGTGGACCAGTGGCTGACTCCGCACCAACTGGAGATCGCCAAAGTGGTTTGTGACAACTGAACAAATTTGTTGGCGTCATTGAATTTGGGCAAGTTGACACATGTGCCGTGCATGGCACATGTATGTAATCTGATCATACAACGCTTTGTGCATAAGTACCCAGGCTTACAGGACGTCCTGAAGCAGGCCAGGAAGGTGTGGCCATTTCAGGCATTCCTACACGGCCATGGCGCACTTTTCAGATATCCAGCGGCGAAACAACATGCCAGTGAGGCGTTTGATTTGCGCCAGTTGGAATTCAACACACCTAATGTTCAACCGCCTGCTCCAAAAAGAAAAAGCTGTTAACGAATATTTGTATGACCGGGGTGCTAGGACATCATCTGCGGAGCTGGGAATTTTTTTGCCACGTTACTGGACGCTCATGTGCAATGCCTTTAGGCTCATGTGTCCTTTTGAGGAGGTGACAAACCTGGTCAGTCGCACCGAAGGCACCATCAGTGACATCATACCGTTTGTTTTCTTCCTGGAGCGTGCCTTGCGAAGAGTGCTGGATCAGGCCATAGATGAGCGTGAAGAGGAAGAGTTGTGGTCACCATCATCAACAGCCTTATCAGCATCGCTTGCTGGACCTGCGGCAACGCTGGAAGAGGATTGTGAGGAAGAGGAGTCAGAGGAGGAATGTGGCTTTGAGGAGGAGGAAGAAGACCAACCACAACAGGCATCCCAGGGTGCTCATTGTCACATGGCTTGGGGGAAGAACATACCTTAAGTGCACTGAGGATGAGGAACGGGACATGAGTAGCTCGGCATCCAACCCTGTGCAAATGGGGGCTTTCATGCTGTCGTGCCTGTTGAGGGACCCTCGTATAAAAAGGCTGAAGGTGAAAGACCTGTACTGGGTGTCCACGCTACTAGACTCCCGGTATAAGCAGAAAGTGCCTGAAATGTTACCGAATTACCGCAAGTCGGAAAGGATGCAGCAGTTCCAAAATAAGTTAAAAAGTGTGCTGTACACAGCGTATAAGGGTCATGTCACAGCACAAAGGGAATCTAACAGGGGAAGAGGTGAAACTAATCCTCCTCCCACGACCACACTGGCAAGGACAGGACGCTTTACAGACGTGTTGCTGATGGAGGACATGCAGAGCTTTTTAAGTCCTACGCATCGCCACAGCCCTTTGGGGTCCACCCTCAGAGAACGACTCGACCGACAGGTAGCAGACTACCTGTCCTCAACCGCAGATATCGACACTCTGAGGAGCAATGAACCCCTTGACTACTGGGTGTGCCGGCTTTACCTGTGGCCTGAGCTATTCCAATTTGCGATAGAACTTCTGGCTTCAAGTGTCCTGTCAGAAAGGACCTTCAGTGCAGCAGGAGGTATTGTCACTGAGAAGAGGAGTCGCCTTGGTCAAAAAAGTCTGGATTACCTCACCTTTATTAAAATGAATGAGGGATGGATACCGAAGGGACTGACACTGGGCGATACATTGGGCTAAAAAAGTCCTGATCAGATGAGCTGCCTTGGGCTAAAAATGGTCCACACGCTGCTGTATTTTATCTCTGAATGCCAGATGACTTGCGTGACTTATCCACCACCAACTAGGGTTCAAGCCGCAATGTTTTAGGGCATTTTCTGCCTGGGAAGCAAACATCAGCGGCTGCAACAATACCTCATTTTTCAGGCATGTGTACCTATCTGGTGGCACATTACATTGCACGCGCAGTGCCCCAAATTTGAAGTAGGAGGACCAAGCAAGCATTTTTTTCCATCTCCCAGTTCCTAAAATCCATGCCATATACTCGTCCCCTAATAGGGGACGTAACAGGGATTAAACTGATAGGAATAGTACTACTTAACACACCTTATAATAACGCAGAGAGAGGAGTCTGAAGAAGTGGAGTCAGAGGAGGAAGGTGGCTTTGAGGAGGTGGAAGACCATACACAGCAGGAGTCCCAGGGGGCTTGTTGTCACCGTTCGGGGACCCTTGGTGTTGTACGTGGCTGGGTGGAGGAAGAGACCTTCAATAACATCAGTGAGGACAAGGAACGGGACATGGCTAGCTTGGTATCCAACCTTGTGCAAATGGGGAGTTTGCGGTCGTTTGTGGTGCGTTAAGCGGGGAGTTTGGTCTGTCACTGCGAAGCAGGTGTAACCGTTACACTACCTGATCGATACATCATCATACCTGATGTTTTAAAACATGTTATTCCAAATAATTTAGGAATGTTTGGTGATTTATGCCCTTTATGGATTAAAACCAGACTCTTCATCAACTATGTAATTTTCCATGGGAGTTTTGCCCTGGATCCCGCTCCGGCATGCCAAAGTCCAGGTGTTAGTCCCCTTGAAACAACCTTTCCATCACTATTGTGGCCAGAAAGAGTCCCTGTGGGTTTTAAAATTCGCCTGCCCATTGAAATCAATGGCGGTTCGCGAACATTTGCGGAAATTCGCTTTCGCCGACCGCAAATGGAGAATTTTATATTCGCAACATCACTAATGTATACTCTTTGGTGGTATAATGGCAAGGGAATAAAACAGGTTGGTGCAGGGCACCACTCACCGACCGTATTGGATGTAGAAGGTGGACAGTCCAGGCTGGCACAGTGGCTTCCAGCACTAAGAAGTGTGCCGTCTGTGCGTTGCTGCAGGATCTCGGCCTATAGGGAGATAATCGCCGTGTTGGCTAGCAGATGGAGATACAGATCAGTCCTGTTCTGGTTCTGGAGTGGATGCAGGCGTCCTTGTGTAAGTAAGCGCGCGTGTAGTTGTGGTCCCAGAGAAGGGGGCATCCAGCTGTTGCAAATGTGAAAGCTGGCTTGGTAGTTGGTATATAGGCTGAGGGGGGGGCAGCGATGAACAGATATGAATGCTGGACGCGTTTCAAGGCCACGTGCCTTTTCTTCAGCAGCAGTATGAAAGTTAATGGATAGAGATCGTGTACTATTTATAGTCTCAGAATGATGATGCGTTCTATGGAGGGTTGGAAAAAATGGGAAGGGGCATGGGAATGGTGCACATAATGATGGTAATAATACTGGATCCAAACTAGAAAAAGAGGGGAGGAAGGTAGATTATAAAAGGTAGTGATAATGAATTATGAATGATGACAAATGATTAATGATGACAAATGAAAAAAGAATAATGAAAAGATAAAAGAATGAATGAATGAAAAATATGAATGAATGAAAAATAGAATAAAATGAAATAAAATGAAATAAAATAAAGAAAAAGAATATAATAAAAAAAATGAAGAATAAAATAAAATGTATATGTATATATAATTTGGACTTCTAGAGGCTGAGTTTCTGGGGTGTCCGTAGGTGGACTTGGGTGGGCGACATCCCAGGTACCGTCACTGCGTCCATATGCGACCAGCCAGTGATGGGCCAGGGAACAGAGCTAAACCACAAGATGATATCAATATAGAGGAACCTGAAAACCTTCTGCATTAGTGAATCAAACTCGAAAATCTTCCTTGATTCTGCTTTAGACATGTGGATGATGTAATCACCACCTATCACATCACCCGCATGTCTAAAGCTAAATCAAGGAAGATTTTCGAGTTTGATTCACTGGTGCCAAGAGGACTTAATGCAGAACTCAAGATTTTCGGGTTCCTCTAAATTGATATCATCTTGTGGTTTGGCTCTGTTCCATGGCCCGCCACTGGCTGGTCGCATATGGACGCAGGTCCACCTACGGACACCCCAGAAACTCAGCCTCTAGAAGTCAAAATTATATATACATATACATTTTTTTTCATTCTTCATTTTTATTATATTCTTTTTCTTTATTTTATTTCATTTTATTTTATTTTATTCTAATTTTCATTCATTCATATTTTTCATTCATTCATTCTTTTATCTTTTCATTATTCTTTTTTCATTTTTCATCATTAATCATTTTTTCATCATTCATCATTTTCATAATTTATTCTTTTTTTCATTTTTCTATATTCATACTACCATTGTCACTACCTTTTATAATCTACCTTCCTCCCCTCTTTTTCTACCTTGGATCCAGTATTATTACCATCATTATGCGTAAAATTCCCATGCCCCTTCCCATTTTTCCAACCCTCCATAGAACGCATCATCATTCTGAGACTATAAATAGTACACTATCTCTATCCATTAACTTTCATACTGCTGCTGAAGAAAAGGCACGTTGCCTTGAAACATGTCCAGCATTCATATACACGCATCACTTACACAAGGAAGCCGGCATCCACTCCCGAACCAGCACAGGACTCATCTGTATCTCCATCTGCTAGTCACCACAGCGATTATCTCCCTGTAGTCCGGACGCTGTCCCGTGCCACCCGAACATCGCAGAAAAAACCTGCTTGCTACATTATTACTGAACTGCTGCATTATACCACCAACTAATACTCTATGAACTATCGCTAAATACTGCCCTATTATTATTTCATTGTTGCACTATACCACCAACAAACTATTCTACGGACTAAGTGCACCTTACCACTTGCAACTGCTACCTTACTTATTTGGTATATACGCTTGAATTATCAATATATATTTTTATATATTTTTAACATATTTTTATTATATCTTATTGTATTACTATGTCATTCTGAGCCCCTTCGCCCAATGCAAGGGCCCTGCTAAGGCGATAGGAGGCTGATTCCATATATTTCATATATTTCATACTTATATTTATAAACCTGTTTATCTGGATCAATTTTCCATATCATCTATTTATTCAATTTTTTTCATTTCTCCCCTCTCTCTCTTCTAATGTACCGTTGAGGACTGGTTCATTTCATAAAGGTCAGAACACGGCAAGGCAAGAATAAATAACACTTTCTCTCAGGCACTAGGGCAACAAAGATCCGGCAGGGGTGTGCTGGAGGTGCAGAAATGTATAACTGGGGAACAGATGTTAACCATAATTATGGGCACACTGGCCCTTTAAATCTTAGAGCTCAGGTGCGCGCGCCCTAGGAGGCAAGGGAACGCGTGCAGGAGCTGAGAGAGAGAGGAACCAGCAGAGGACGGAGGTGAGTGACGGGCTGACATTCGCATGCAGGCACGTCCCGCGATGGGGATCCCAGCACCGCCAGCTGGGGACGGGAGAGGGGGAATGCGCTCATGGCCAATGTGTCTGGCCGTAGTGTAAGGTGTAACAGGTAGTAATAGCAGCCCCCTTAAGTAACCCCTGTTAGGTAGTAATAGCAGCCTATTTTAGTAACCCCCTTTAGGTAGTTGCAGTCAAGATGAAAAAAAAAACAAAAAAACAAAAATGAA